>NC_141027.1:13132500-13150000 GCF_052040795.2 Danio rerio | reverse complement strand
GATAAAATGAAAGAAGGATAGACTGATAGAATAAGAAAGCGATAGATATGCATAGAGCAAAATAACAGCAGACAGAATGAGAAAGGGATTGTGTGCAGTGGCTGAAATCCATTACAGGCTGCTTTCAGAACAGCGATTGCAGCTCACCAGCTTCACGACCGCAGGGAAACTATTAGTAAAGCATGTATCAACAAATGATGCGAGTGTCCTTAAAACAGCTAAATTACTGTGAGAACAAGCCCTCTTTGATCTGATCAAAGCAAAAGTGCAGGCTGCAAACAAAAGCAGATAAAAGCCAGCGGGATTTTGTTTTTAATACTTGCAAAGGACCAGGCCTTCATTCTTCATACCTCGCTTAAACGATCTAAGATCATTTGTCAGATCCTGGATCTCTTAATGTTGATAACTGATCTCTGGCTAATCTGCTTCTTCAAATATGAATATGGTTATTGAGAATGTGAACAAACCTGGATGAATTCAATAACATCTGGCTGCAGACTTACACATGCAAGCTGAGACGCACAGTATCAGACAGAGTTATGTTAAATGGTCAATAATCAAACACAGCTAATCAGTTATCCACATATGAGAATGGGAGCCCTGACACAGAGTTATGCAGGACCAGGAGCTGCCCAGTCGCTCTGGGTCTCCAGTAACCTACTTTACAGAGGCTGGAGCCGATTCACAGCCCTTCATGTCTGCACAGCACATCAAGAGGCTTATTTAGGCTAACTCTGGCCCCGGCATGCTCCCTGAAGATCCAGCTGTCTGGTGCCGACTGCTGGTGTCATCAACTGAGATTGCCTATATGAGGAACAGCATTTCTCCGTCACACAGATACAGCCAACAAAAAAAAAAAAACTGGAGCAACTGAACGTTTTTTTTTTTTTTTTACATCTGACAAAGACAAAGTGTACAGCAGCCTGCTATTTTTACTATTTTATTTATTCACCTTTTATTTGTCCTGACAGGTTATTGGGAACACGTTGCCTTTATAATAACAACCTGGCCAGCAATCTGAAGCTCTCTCTCGGCGCTGATGAAATTGATGTAATTTGCCACATGCTTCGGCAGGGCCGCTCGGTGAGAAACGTCTTAGCCAATAACGACAATCAGGATGAGGCAATCAGAGATTATGTAATGGCCAGCTATGATACCGGACAGCGGCCCAGACCATCCGGATTTCTATTACTAGATGTATTCCATCTACACATGATCACATTATAGGAGAGAACTTCATCCATTTATGAAGCAAAATGTCCTGCTGGGATTCTCTACTCTTTGATTCTTGTTCATGCCAAGACAATGTCTGAGATTTGTATTAAAGAGCCACTATTATGTTTTTTTTTAATTACCTATGTAGCAAGGTCTAAGTAAAGTGAAATATCCAGCTGATGTTTAAATCTGAAAGTGTATCATGTTTAACAATATTGATTCATCTATAAAGGAGTCAACCCATAGTGGTTCGAATGAATCGCCGCTGTAACGAGTTTTTAGCAAGCGGCAATCTCCCGCTCTCCCTCGGGAGGCCAATACGGAAGTAACTGAAACTGCAATTCATCGAAAATTCCTGGCTCCATAATAGAGCAAATTTCAATTGAGAACACTGTTAGAATGGCCAACTTTACAGCAGAAAAAAAGGTGTTTAGAGCCTAGTACAAAAAACAATTTTGGTTCATAAAGCTAATATTAACCTTCATGACAACTGTTAGGGGGTGATTTTTTTTATAACTCATCAGTTTCCTTTATATTAGGTTATATTAAGTTTGCATAATTAAGGGCGTGGCCACTTGATTGACAGCTAGGTCTCGCTGTCGCAGTCACTTCACCTCAGCTGACTCCGGCAGATTAGGCACTGATTTCGGCATATTCATCCTATTTTTGTTTCGTTTTATGTGGCTTTACACAGTTTCCTTTTAGGATTATTTCCTACAATTGTCAGATGATAGGGGATGCTGTGTGCACTTAATTGTGCTCGCAAACCATTCACGTGGCCTCCGTTTACCATGTGAGTAAAGTTATACACTTATATACCATCTCTATAAATGTATTTGCTTTAGTTAAGATCATTTATCATTTATAATGTTCTTTAGAGCTGTAATGCACTCCAGAATCTGACAAATGATTAGATGTGGACTGTAAAACAGTCATCTGAAGTGTTATCATACAGTGTTATGCTGGATTTTATTAATAGTCTTGCATTTACTAACACAGACTATATCTGAAGAGTTTGGAAGTAATTCATTTTATTGATATAGTGTACAGCCAAGCACATGTGGTCAGAATACAAACGAGTCGCAGGTGATAAAGTATTAAGCGTTTTCCCAAAGTAAAGTGTGTCTACGCTAGGTCCAAGCAAAATGCCAGCAGGTGTGTGTAGTTCAGCTCACTCTACGCCTCTTTGCCCTAGTTTGGTATCCTGCCGTGAGTGCGATGACGCGTGAAAAAAATGGCGAAGGTTGGCCGCGCCTACTTGTGGCTTCTTTTGCGCTTTTCAGAAACCTATGGGTGACGTCACGGATACTACGTCCATATATTTTACAGTCTATGGTCTTTAGCCATGTTAGCGTGAAACCCAAAAATTGAAACCTCGCCCACAAATACTGTAGCAGATCTCGGCTGAATCATGTCGCGTAGACTCTGCTGTGAAGTGTGAGGGAAAAGTTAATGTTATTTACGTTACCCAAAGATGAAGCTGTGAAGAGTCAATGGATGAAGTTTATTTTTGCAAAAATTGCTCAGCATTATAGCCCCAGCCTTGTGCTGTGTTCCTGTCATTTTTCGGAGGAGTGCTTTAGCAATCTACAGGCTTAAAGCAAGGAATTTGTCGGCCGGTTGTTAAAGGAAGGATCAGAAAATATTATTGATGTGTGGAACTTTACAGTACACAGTTCATGCAGGCCCAAATTAGCTAATCGGGAGGACTAGGTGAATTCCCAGTGTGTTTTTTGGCCGCGAAGGCCGGTGTCCCTAGCTTGCACTCTCCGCAGGCACACTTTATTAATTATTTTATTTATTTGACCATAGCCTTGCTCTTTTTATTCATTATTTTACTGCAGCTCCACTCTTTTTATTAATTTTCTCGCAGCACTGTGAGCAAAATGCAGCCTGCAGGTTAATGATGACGTAATTATCATTTAACGCCAAACAGCGGCACCTTGCTCATCTGCAAAATCATTTAAGAGATACACGAAAGTTGAAAAATTTATAATGAAAAGTGAAAAAGTGGTGCTAAAAAAGCCAGAATAAAAAAAAAAAAAGCTGAGTATATACTAAGAAAAAGATTAAGGCACCAATAGAAAGTAATACTGTAGTCAAAAGAGGCTTGCAGATAACAGTGCAATACTTGTTTTTTCTTTATTCCAAACGCATATTTATTACAGAGCCATTGTGGTCCAGTGGTCAGCACGTTGCCTTTCGATGCTGCCAACCTGAATTTGAACCTCACCTGAGGTTTTTTTTCTTCTTAAGGTTGTCTCCTTGTTTTGTCTAGCTTGCAAATTATGTATTTAATTGTGTTTTGTTACTTGTAACCGCTCCACGTGGCTTGTACTGTATTTGGTTAACCCTCTTTATATTCTCATATCGAGTCTAAATCCACATTGTAAATGAGGCATGTGCCGCTTTCTTTACAGATTTAAATGCTTTAGTGAGCTCGCGATCCAAAGCTCTGAAATCATTTATATGCACGCCTCAGGCTGTGTTTGATAAGGCAAAAGTTTTCTAGGGGTTCGACAGCAATACTGTTTCCTTATTCACGAGTAAGTAAAGTAGTAAAAGTAAAGAGAAAGTAAAGAGGACGAATGGAGAAGGCTCATTTTTTTATCCTTGCGCTGCAGATTGTCTGTTTAACAGTTTTCTCACCTCAGTTTAGCCACTAACAAAGTCTGCCACATAAATAGCAAATGCACCACAGCGCAGTCCAACTGACTCTTAAAGGGAATGGGTGCATAGACTCTGATTGGTTTAATGCACGTTTTGCTTAAAACACACCCATAACCATTAAGAGAATAAGCACAACACTGTTAGACCATGCGCTGGGGCACAGAGTGTATTTTTCCATCCTTAAAAAAACAAAAGTGGATTCGGACATTCCTTAATGCACTATGTGTTTTAGACTTTTAGATGTTTTGAACCTAGATCGTTAAAATAAAGCCGTAACTGTTCATTATGAACCACAATACATCCTTTTGCTCTTGATGTATCAGCTTTTATATATATGCACAGCAATGCTAATGCGCTCAATCTCCAGTCAACACACTACTGATGAACTGTCTTCCAAATGGAGTTTAAATGGAATACAGTGGCCTGAATGCAGCTATAAAGCAAAACCGCTGTTGGAGTATGAGCCGAGGGCAACCTGCCAGCAGTCTCTGCATTCAGGACCCCTGAAGAGGACAGATGGGAGTCCTGCTGTGGCCTCCTGCAGTCAGGACACGCTCCGCCAGAATATTCCTGAGCAGAAACACGTCCACACTCCCACCTTCTGCTCATTTTGTGCCACCTTTTGATTTTCACAATCCATGTTGAAAATTGTTCCTTAATGTCTTGAGAGAGCAGTCGAATCACCAACAGATGAACATTCTTCTACTCAGTCCATTACTGCATTCATACTGACTTCATTCCTGGTCACAAACAAAGTGAATAGGCTTGAAACTGTAAATTGAAAATAAAACAAAACAATAAAAGCTAAATGGTTTACAAATGAAACTTCTCTAGATATTTACTTTTCATCAGGTGGTTTAAAACTTTGTTGAGTTTCTTTCTTGTGTTTCTTTCTTGCATTTTGAAGAATGTTACAAATGTTAGGCAGCAGGGTGGGTAAGTGGTTAGAATTGGTCGCCTCTGCAACAAAGTCACTGGTTTCGAGTCCCAGCTGGGTCAGTTGCCATTTCTGTGTGGAGTTTGCATGTTCTCCCCATGTTGGCGTGGGTTTCCTCCAGCTGCTCCACTTTCCCCCACAGTCCAAAGACGTGCGCTGTAGGTGAATTGGGTAAGCTAAATTGTCTGTAGTGGTTGTGTGAGAATGGGAGTTTATGGGTGTTTCCAAGTACAGGGTCGTAGCTGGAAGGGCATCCGCTGTTTAAAACATATGCTGGAATAGTTGTTGGTTCACTCTGCTGTAGCGACCCCTGACAAACAAGAGACTAAGCTGAAGGAAAATGAATGAATAAATGAATAAATGAATGAATGAATGAATGTTAGAAACTAGTAACAATTGACTTCAATAATATGAAAAACAAATACTATAGAAGTCAATGGTTACAGGTTTTCAGCAATTTTCAAAATATCTTCTTTTGCATTCTTGGAAAGAAAGGTTTGTGACAAGTGAAGGGTGAGTAAAAGATGACAGAATCTCTTTAAAGCTGGTTGAAGGTAAAACCGTCTTCTGCAACAGTAAACCAGTTAATGGCATTCTTGGACTAGTTAAGAACCATCTCAGACCAGAAACTAGCAAAGTTAATATAATATTACAAGCATAAAGAGTTAGTTGAAGTAAAAAAAAATTCTGATGACAGTATGTATTTGTATATATATATATATATATATATATATATATATATATATATATATATATATATATATATACATATATATATATATATATATATATATATATATATATATATATATATATATATATATATATATATATATATATATATATATATATATATATATATATATATATATATATATATATATATATATATATATATATATATATATATATATATATATATATATATATATATATATATATATATATATATATATATATATATATATATATATATATATATATATATATATATATATATATATATATATATATATATATATATATATATATATATATATGAGGATATTTCAACCGAAGAAGCTTTGGACTGTCAGCCATAACCTGTAAATATTTTTATTTGTTAAAATTAATCAACTACAGGCACAGCTTCTAGCGTTAACGGTATGTTGTAGCAAGGATGTAAACAACAGGAAATGCTGTTTGTCACCTACTACATGTCACATAATTTTCAGCAGGAAGGTGCTTCCTGGTCACGTGAAGCCGATCCGCGAAATCACAACACATTATGTTACATTTACATTTAGTCATTTAGCAGACGCTTTTATCCAAAGCGACTTACAAATGAATGTTGCTGACCAATCAGAGCCTCTTGAGGACAGGCCTTTCAAAGGAACTAGGATATATGACAGTCATTTTCATGTTGAGTAGCTGTATATAGTCAAAGTAAGATATCTGAAAAATAACATGATTTTTTTGTTTTGTTTGTTTTTTTTACAAATAAAGCATGAGCACACATTGCTTTGCATCTTATAAACACAACCAAACCTGAATATTCCACTATGGGTCAGTGCAATAACATAGTGGTTAGAGCGCCGACATATGGTGCAGAAGCACATCAGGTCGTTCCGAGTTCGAATCCTGGCTTGAAGACATTTCTCTACCCTACCTCTCTTTCTCTCCAACTTCACTTCCTGTCTCGATACTGTCCTATTTAATAAAGGTAAACAATAAATCTTTGAGAAAAAAAAAATCCACTCTGGACCCCCCCCTTTAAAAAAATTAATAAATCTAATAAAAAGTTTAAACATGTCAGCATAAACCCCCACAGCTCATAGATTTTTTCACTCACACTCATTCTCAATCACACATCCACAAGGCACAAGTTAATGCTGGATGGATTCAAATAAATACTAATATGCAAAACAAACCGTAAACAATTCTCTTATGCTCAATTTTCCAGCAAGCTTTACCACAGTATAAACAGGTGTTACGTCTGACTAATCTCAACCATAACATGATTCACACTGACTTTAGGCTCGAGTACTAATGTCCTTATAGCAATTAAGTGCTTGAGACGCTAAAGCTAATGTCTCTTGCTTTCAGGCACAATAAAAAATTAAGTGTCTTGGATTTCTGTCCATTAGTATATCTGAGAGAGACGCTCTTCATTGCTCAGGGGTTCTTGACCATAAAGTTGAGCTCAGGAGACTATTAATGTTCAGCTTTCATTTATAAAAACTTTGAATCACATGTTTCTTCAATAAAAACCTTAGGAGACATTGAGATGGGAATAGAAAATGAGAAAAGTACTTAACAGAGTTCTTATTTGATAAAAACCATGGTCTTTTCTTGAATTTTTTTTGCATGAAATTTCCTTTCATGAAGAATTAGTGACTGATTTTACAGCAGCACAGGTTCAGGATATATTTTTACATTACATTCATTCGGCTTAGTCTCTTTATTCATCAGGGGTTGTCACAGCGGAATGAACCACCAACTAATCCAGCATGTGTGTTATGCTGGATGCCCTTGCAGTTGCACCCCAATACTAAGAAACACCACAAACATATTGACCAATTTAGTTTATTAATTCAATGTGGAGAACATGCAAACTCCAAGAAGAAATGCCAACTGACGCAGCGAGGACTCGAATCAGCGATCTTTTTGCTGTGACAGTGCTACCCACTGAGCCACCATGATGCCTCTATAGTAAATTAAATTAAATTAAATTAGGGCGAGGCAGTGGCGCAGTAGGTAGTGCTGTCGCCTTACAGCAAGAAGGTCGCTGGGTCGAACCTTGTCTCAGTTGGCGTTTCTGTGTGGAGTTTGCATGTTCTCCCTGCCTTCGCGTGGGTTTCCTCCGGGTGCTCCGGTTTCCCCCACAGTCCAAAGACATGCGGGACAGGTGAATTGGGTAGGCTAAATTGTCCGTAGTGTATGAGTGTGTGTGTGTGAACGTTTGTGTGGATGTTTCCAAAAGATGGGTTGCGGCTGGAAGGGCATCTAATGCGTAAAAACTTGCTGGATAAGTTGGCGGTTCATTCCGCTGTGGCGACCCCGGATTAATAAAGGGACTAAGACGACAAGAAAATGAATGAATGAATGAATGAATGAATAAATGAAATTAAATTCATTTACATTACAATTACAAATAATTAATACTGAGTTGAACCATCATTATATTCAATAATGGAATACAAATAAATCATGAAGAATGCGTCTATTTTTATGGTTATTTTGCATTATTTATAGGATTAGTCATATTTTTTAATTTTTTTTGTTTTCCTATTTTTATTTTTATTTTACTAATTGTATGTGCTTTTGTCATTTTATATTTCTATTAACCTTTTATTGTTTTTAAATTAATTAAATTATTTACCATTAACCCATATTATTGTATTATTAAATCAATAGTTTTATTTTGCATTTATTTTACTTTTGCTTTTTTTATATTATTATTATTATTCATTCATTTTCTTTACAGCTTAGTCCCTTAATTTATCTGGGGTCGCCACTCGCCACAGTGAATGAACCGCCAACTTATCCAGCATATGTTTTACACAGGGGATGCCCTTCCAGCTACAACCCAGTACAGGGAAACATCCATACACACTCATTCACACACATACACTACAGACAATTTAGCCAATCCAATTCGCCTGTACCACATGTCTTTTGGACTGTGGGGTTAACCGAAGCACCCGGAGGAAACCCACGCCAACACGGGGAGAACATACAAACTCCACACAGAAATGCCTAGAAACTGACCCAGCTGAGGCTCAATCCAGCGACCTTCTTGCTGTGAGGTGAACGTGCTACCCACTGCGCCACCGTGCAGCCATCATTATTATTATTACTATTTACTATCATTATTATTTATTTTTATAAATAAAATTAATTAGTTAAATAATATTTTAACATTACAATTGCAAATAATTCGTTTTTGAATTTGTGCAACAAAAAGTGCAACAACCTACAACTCTGTACCTATTTTTGTCATTACTTTACTCTGATGACTTGCACTGAATGAAATCAGCCGGTCCGGGCAGTAGCAAATGATAGCCAGCCTTAAGCACACTACCAAATGGTCATCAGTCATGGTGGAACAATATCTGGACTTAACCTTGCCAACTTTGTTAGGTGCTGCTTTAGTTTTGCAGCGCTTAGCGAATTTAGTGTGGTTTTCTGCGCATGCGTGGTTACCCATGCATCAAAAAAATGTCAGATGTCAGGCTGGCTGCCCTGTATGTCAATCAAGCGACTTATTTCAGTAAGGATGGATGCTATGGCTGATTTATACAATTATAAAAAATACAAAATATAAACATTTGGATATTCTTATAGCGCTTCCTTAACTGTGAAAAATTCAATATGTGTGTGTTAATTCAGCTCAATTTAAAAAAGGAAGTTGGAACAATCAGCAATGCTATTTTTTTTTTTAGCTTATGTAGAGGAATCACTTCCGGCCCTCCATCTGAATTCTGCGCATCATCAATGATGCCATTTGCAAACAACCTACTGTATATACGCACAACCTAAAACCAAATGTTTGCGGAGTTAAATGGATTCCATACACTGTCCTACTCTCTGCAGGAGAAGCGGGTCGCATAATCAGCTCTTCAATGAACATAATTGCTGGCTGGGAGAAACAATTATGACATTACTGAGATGTAATATGTGAATACTCTTTCCTAGGGGGGATATCTTCCTGGTATTAGTAACATTAATAACGTTCACCTAATGAAAACCTACACCTCTGCACCTTTCCTCCATCTGACTGACTCCATTATCCTTCTCCAATATTTGCTCTCACCCAGTCTCCAGTATATTTGGTAACACTTTATAATACATGTGGCATTGAATCATTTATTAAGCAGTAGCAAACAGTTAACCCATCGATTGTTATGCATTAACCCTAAGTTAATATATATTAGTAATCAGTTTATACTGCAATCTTATGTACATACACTGAAAATAAAATATGTATTGGATTTACTAGTTTCAAGGTTAGTGGTTGCAAGCATTTTATACAGGCTGAATTTAAACAAATTAAATTTAGTAATGTTCAACCTAATTTATTTGTTTAAAATCAGCCTATATTGCAACCACTCACCTTAACCTATACCCTTGGTATCATTTTAAAGAAAACCCTTTGAATTTTCATAAAACACCATTGAAAGTGTTTAAAATAACTGTATATGTCGTCTGTGTTATAATAAACACCTTAAAAAAGAGGCGCTTTTTGTAATTTTTTTTTTATAAACTCAAATTTGAAAGTGTACCGTTAAGGTTCTGTGTGGTCTAGCATGCTGTAATTAATTTTGGTGGTTTCTGCACATGTCTGTAATCATAGGAAAAAAGAAAAATGTCTCTACCATAATCTATGCAAAAGTTATTGCATTCCAACTGATGAGAGGTGCTGTACAAGCCACAGGGACCGATCATTGTTTACATATTTCACTCTTCTTTTGTTTGATCAAACATAATTCACTGTGTTTGGACCACATCAGACATATAAAAGGATTACTTATGCACATCACCTCAAAAACAGAGGAGAATGGCCCTGAAGTGCACAGCATAAGGTAAGAGATGACAGCTGTCTGTGCTATCTGGGGCTGCTTATTGATCATGAATGTATTGTTTACATTTCTGCGCCATGGAAACACCACAATTCATTCAACAACTGTTTGGCATATGAATATAATTCAGTAAAAAGAATGCTAATACTGTATGAGCATCGGCAAGAGCTTTCATTTGAGCTATAACTTGTACATGTGTTATATAAAAAAATATGAAAATGAACCAGTGTAAAATACCTAGCTCGGGTATCCAAAATACTGTGTATTTAAGTGTAAATAACTTGTATACAGTAGAATAAAACCAAAGTGATGCATATGTGCATAAAATATAGATTCTACACTTTCAAACAACACCACTTACGGGGGTCTAGTGCAATGCTAGCCCTTTAAATCTGAAAGCGAAAGTCGATGACGTCACCGGTACCGGGTCCGCAGAGTTATGTGCTGTATGTAGGTTTTTGACTCGTCCAAAGCATAAAAATACCATAATATGTTTACAGATATTTAAGAAACAAGCTAAGTGAACATTCTTGTTTATCTGAAAAACAATGCTAAAGTCAGATATTTTGTTTAGAAAATGTGCATTACGTGCACAACAACTTGCCTTAAAAAATGTAGTAAACCTAATGAATCATTTCTTTCAGTGTCTTACCATAAACACTGTAAAAAAATGCTGGATTCCACACAATCGATTTGTGTTGGGACAACATGCAGGAATTGGGGTAACTTGTTAGTTTTTACAAATTTTAGTGGATTGAACATAAAACCTTTAAGTTCCTTTCACCCAAAAAAACTGAAGGATTCTGTTGTTTCAGCTCATTTTAAGTGAAGCTTTTACAAACTAATTTCGAGAGGATCATGTGCTATGATTAAACATGGCTGGTCTCATATCACCAATCAGCGATAACCAATCAGACGAATCCAAGCCAACATAAAATGCGCATTTTCTTACCTCCAGTACCTTCATTTTTGAAAAATTCCCCTATCATGCCTATACCAACCTGATCTTAGACCCCATTTTATGCCAAATGACCAGGTGGAACCACTGGGCATAAGTATCTCCAAGCTCAGGGCTCTCTCCTGGAACAGCGCACCAAAACTGCATTTAGAATCAAGCATTAGCTAATGGCTCATTTCCACTGAGTGGTACGGTACAGTACACTTTTTTTGGCCGTTTCCACTGTCAAAAGGGTACCAAAGACACGCAGCTGAATGCTATTGGTTTACAGAGAAACGTCACTCGCTTGTGCACAAGCCAGGAGAATGAAAACAAAGGAACCGCCATTTTTAAATACACTGCAAGACATTACATCGTAATAATATATACATGTAATAACAAGCCATGATTGACTTGAGCTTAAACAAACCTTGTCATCGTCTAGATCATTGGTCATCAAACTTGTTCCTGGAGGGCCGGTGTCCTGCAGATTTTAGCTCCAACCCCAATCAATCACACCTGAACAAGTTAATCAAGGTCTTACAACTTGAAACACCCAGGCAGGTGTGTTGAGGCAAGTTAGAGCTGAACCCTGAAGGGACACTGGTCCTCCAGGACCCAGATTGATGATCCCTGGTCTTGATGAACAGCCAAAAAGCCAAGAAGCAGTCTAAAGTGCAAGCGGTTTCATTTTCTCGAGAGAGAGAGAGAGAGCTCGTCTATATTTGAGATAAAAAACTTCTTTAGCTCATGATATTAACGTGTGTGTGATTATTGAAGTGCTTCTAACATCCGATCCTATAACGAGAGGACAAACGTAGGAGTAGCGCAGGCCCGGATTGGCTAATCGGGGGGACCGGGAGAATTCCCGGTGGGCCGGTCCGTTTAGTTTGCCACGAGGGCCGGTGTCCCTAGCTCCAGAATCTGTTGCTCTCAGCAGTCACACTTTTAATAAAATATTCATTTATTTACTTGACCACAGCCTTCTTATTCATTATTTTACCGCAGATGCAGCTCACAGGTTAATGATGATATAACTAGATAAGTCACCATTCAATGTATAGCTGTTCTGGTACAGTGGTTAGCACGTTAGGTTATGACGCCGCCAACCCGGGTTCGGTCGTCGTCTGGGTAACTTTTTTTTTTTTCATTTTTTTTATTGTTAAGACATATAATACTGTAAGGGTTGTATAATACTGTAAGCCTGTTTTCTCAACAAAAAGACGTGATAGTGTAATTAGAAACTGAATTGGAAATGACCTTATTTTAATATAGTCAGTGGTGAACTGAGGTGGGCCTGTCTAAGGCTTGAAACTCCAGGGCTGAAAAAGAGTCCCACACCGGCCCTGGAGTAGCGCGTGAAAAAACTAAAGAGAAGCCGGAAAAACAAAGGAGCAAATGATTCTTTCAGCAACCTAAACCATGAACAAGCTGCCATGTTTATCTATTATCATCACCTTTTGGACTGTTATGAACTCGGAATGACAAAATTAGAGGATGAGAGGTTTCCACACAGCAAAACATGCTTTTTTTACTTAGAGAAGAAGCATTTTCTACACAAGCAAAACATTTTGTCTTGTTTTAAGAAATAATATGCCAAAATGAAGTGAGTTTTTCCTCAAATCAAGCATAATAATAAGCCAATGGGGTAAGCAAAATAATCTTGTTTTTCGATTTGTGATAAGATTATTTTGCTTACCCCATTGGCAGATTATTTTGCTTGATTTAAGGAAAAACTCACTTCATTTTGGCATATTATTTCTTAAACAAGAAAATATGTATTGCTTGTGTAGAAAATGCTTCTCGATTTGAGAACTTTTAGACATTTGGTATAGAAACAAGACAAAAATTCTAAGTAAGAAAAGCATTTTTTTGCAGTGCACTGACTGTGGGCTATATGTTGCGTGCCGTTTTTAAACCACAAAAAGGACTAAATGTATGCTGTGTGTAGTTTTTCTGTAGTTGGTAACATATCGGAGACTGTAAGGGTCTGTATGTGTTCATCTACATTGCATTTATTTACTTATTTTATATAATTGCAGATGTTAATGTAGGCAATCATTATCATTGATCTGTAGTTATAATCAAATGCTGTTCATAAAATGGTTAGTAATGAACATTTATACACAAGTATTTATGTGTGTAAAGCATCTGTTTTGTGTGAAGTGCGTCTAGAATGATATGTGAACAACCCGTACAGCTTTACTTTTCCTCGAGCGAGAATGACGTTGACTGAAACTTTCTGTCATACACCACACCCACCATTGGTACCCTTTTGGCAGTGTAAACACAAGCCTGATAAAAGTGACCCGAACTGTACCACTCAGTGGAAAGGGGTCACAGGTGAACTCTTGAAATAAGTAGTGTTAATAATAATAATAATACTTTTTATTCAAATAGCACCTTTCCAGAGCTCAAGCACACTTTACAAAGAATGTAACAAAAAGAGATAGTACAAGTAGATAAATGTAGACACAGCATTGGATACACAAACATGCAGGAAGTCAAATATAACAAACTGGAAATACAAAAACAAAACCTAAGAGACAAATGAGCAGAGTGCAGGTGGATCAGATAAAGTGGTCAGTTTGTCAGATCAGAAGTGAAGCATTCAGAAAAGAAGTGAGTTTTAAGTAAAGATTTGAGTTCTGAGATATTATGAACAGAGCAGAGTGAGTGTGGTAGAGAGTTCCAGAGTTTGGGTGCGATAACACTAAACGATCTGCCCCCCAGTGAAACGAGGTGATACGGGGGACAGCGAGAAAGCCAGAGTCAGAGGAACGTAATGAGCGAGTAGGGGTGTAGGGGACAAGCATATTGCAAAGATTAGAGGGAGATATGCCATTTAAGGATCTAAATGCAAGGAGGAGAATTTAGAATTGAATGCGGTATGCAACTGGGAGCCAATGGAGGTCATACAAGATTGGGGTTATATGAGCAGACAGTTTGGTATGAGAGAGAATTCTCATTCTAGCCGCATAGTTTTGAATATACTGTAATCTGGAGATGAGGCCGGCAGGCAGACCAATGAAAAGGGCATTACAGTGGTCAATGTGTGAAGAGACAAATGCATGGACGACAGTCTTAGCATCCTTGCTACTGATGAAGGGACACAGTTAAGAAATGCGACGTAAATGAAAGAATGCAGATTAAGGGCCCTATAATACAACCGGCGCAGTGTGGCGCAAGGTGCGGCGCAATAGTCTTTTGGTAGTTTCAGCTTGCCGCAAGAGTCGTTTTGAGGCGTTGCGATACGCTGTTTAAATAGCAAATGCATTAGTGCTCATTTGTGCGCCCATAGGCGTTCTGGTCTAAAAAGGAAGGCGTTCTGAGGTGGACCACTGACGCGTTGCTATTTTGACAATCTATAATAGATTTTTCATTAGACCAAAACAAACCCGGTCTAAACTCCGGCTTAATACGCAGAAGAGAGCAATAGGCAAATATCTTTACATATGAAAAAATTTAAATATTAAGGATATATTTAGGATATAATAAGAATATATAGGATATAAATATAAAGGATTAAAATATTACAAAACATATTATTTTCTAGCCTACATAAATATGAAAAACCACTGCTTTTATGTCTTCTTCATCTCGGGAGGCTTTTTCAGTTCATTCATAACAATTAGCTTTTGTATAATGTTATTATTATTAGCAGTACTATTTAATATATCCATATTTATATTTGTTTTAATAAAAAAAAGCTTAGATTTGTCCACCTGTCAGGTTTTAGACCATATGGGGCATGGCAGGTGTATTTGGAAATAACTCAGTATTTTGACCACACTTGGTAATTATTGTTCATTTATTCGTTTGCTAGAAATTAGAACTGAACTTAGAAATAGTTTTGAAACAAATATTTGTGCTTAACAAACAAAATTAATTATATAGGCTAATTGATGTCTGTGCGTAAAGGTTTCCCTATCCAAGAGCGAAAGTGAAAGTAGTTCCATTATCTCTCATTCTCACGCAGTAGATGCTCTGTTTAAGAGTTTTCTGTTAAAACACTGTTAACTGTTTGCTTGTGAAATGCTCATTTTTTCGACTTAGACTTACTTTGCATCCTGTAAATAGCGAATGCGCTCTTGGCGCGACGCAGCTGGGTCTTAAAGGGAATGGGAGATGAGACTCTAATTGGTTTATTCTCAAAACACACCTATAACTCATTAAGAAAATAAACTCAACCCTTTTAGCCCATGCGCCTTGGCGCAAAGCGAATTTTCCCGTCCGTAAATTAGCAAATATGGATTCTGACATAGCGTTTGCGCCCTGCGTTTTGCGCTCTGCGCATGGACCGTCAAAATAGAGCCCTTAATGTGTGACTGAAAGGAGAGTGTGGACTCTAAGATGAACCCTAAATTTTTGACAGAAGTAGATGTTTTAATGTGAGAGCCAGCAATCACACAGGAGAAACTGGTAGAAATATTGCTGGTATGTGCTAGGGTGCATGAAAATGATCTCAGTTTTGTCCATGTTGAGTTTCAAAGAATTTGAGGTAAGTCAGTCATTAACGTCCTTTACAAAAGCAGAGATTTTATCAATTTGGGCGCATGGACTATTTGTACAGACAGAGAGAAGTATAATATCATCTGCTTAAAAGTGATAGTTTAGACCAGTGCTCACCAAACTTGTTCCTGGAGTGCCGGTGTCGTGCAGATTTTAGCTCCAACCCTAATTAAACACACCTGAACATGCTAATCAAGGTCTTGTTAGGTATACTTGAAACATCCAGGCAGGTGTGTTGAGGCAAGTTGGAGCTAAACCCTGCAGGGAAACCGGCCCTCCAGGACAGAGATTGGTGACCCCTGGTTTAGACCATGACGTTGTAAAATCAGACCAAGTCGGATTAGGTTAGTTGTGAATAATAGTGGGTCTAGAACAGATTCCTAGGGAACACCTCGCTTCAGGGGGACAGTGGGTGACCGAAAATCCTCAACAGAGAGGAAGAATAGTCTATCTGAGAGATATGAAGAAAACCAACAAACAGCAAACATCATTTGAGTATATTTCATTTGTGTTATTCACTTAATCCATGAGAAATAAAAATCTACAATGCACATAGAGTCATCTCAATTTCTCCACATTTGGTTTTCAGGTCAGAATCATCTCAGCTTCTCCACATCTGCTATTTTGCTTGTGTACTGTAGCAGGCGATTCGCTTGGGTGCTTTATTCATGTGCTTGTGATGCTTCGGAGCTGCTGTTCATTCAGACAAAGTGAGCTAATGAAACACAGCCCAGTGTCCCGGAGAGACTGACAGCCGGCTTTATTACAGCGTTTCACCAGCGCCAGTTTACATGTGTATTCAATGAGGCCTGCGACAGGACCCCACATGTTGGACAAATCAATTTACAAGAGTTTGACAATTACTGGATCCATATTTAATAAAGTAATACATAAAACATTTCAATACATTATGGTAAACCATCAACTAATCAGAGACCAATCAGAGGCATTGTGTATACAGTATATACAGTATATGTATATATATATATATATATATATATATATATATATATATATATATATGTATATATATATATATATATATATATATATATATATATATATATATATATATATATATATATATATATATATATATATATATATACAGCTGAAGTCTGAATGTTACCAATAAAGATAACATTAACATGGAGTTTGTTATTTTCTTTATTCCCAGATGTAGAACTCACAACATTTGGTTGTTGTAATAAAGCATTTGTAATTGTCGTAGTTATTTTTTGATTTTGTGCATATGTGTGTGTGTGGTCAAACTGCAACATAGAAAAGAAACAAATTAAGTATTACTAATTAATCAAAGCTATTTCACTTAATAGCTAACACATCCCAGTGTAATCAACATTTCAGTGCAATAACTAAACATAACCATATTCAGAGCATATGAGCTTCTAGAATAGTTACCTAAACACAAAAACACTCCCTAATACGACAGAAAATATCCACTGACAATCATCACTAAACATATAAAGCAAAAAGGAGTGTAGTTTAGCATTAATCAGCTAATAATCACATTAGGCGCTTCGGCACTAACTTTACTTAGCGATCTCAAATAGACTATTTAAACTTCACAAAAGAAATACCAAAACAAAGATTAAACTTTCTTACCACACTGAGAACAGGAAAATATCAGTTTTTGAACAGGTTTACAGG
>NC_141027.1:13087500-13127500 GCF_052040795.2 Danio rerio | reverse complement strand
CTAAGTGAATTATTTTCCCTCCTGGGATTTTTTTTTTTTTTCAAATATTTCCCAAATGATGTTTAACAGATGTTTAACAGAGCAAGGAAATTTTCACAGTATGTCTGATAATATTTTTTCTTCCTGAGAAAGTCTTGTTTGTTTTATTTCGGCTAGAATAAAAGCAGTTTTTAAATTTTTTTAGACCAATTTAAGGTAAATATTTATAGCCCTCTCAAGCAATATTTGTTTTTCTGATTGTCTACAGAACAAACCACTGTTATACAATGACTTGCCTAATTGAGTAAAATTAAACTGAACTCGCATTGCAGATTCTAAGGCCCCGTTTAAACTGTCAGGCCTTGATGCCCAATTAAGATTTGTCACCTGTTTCTGATTTGTTTGCCTGTCTGTTTACACGTTGTTTTAATTGTGACCAATATCCAATTCAAGCGTTTACACTTGCCATACAGTATACGATGTCGCGCATGCATAAAGGCGGGTTCTAGCATCAGTGCCAAACTAGCCACGATGGAAGAAATTGTCTTGTTTTTAGCTCTGCGAAATATGCAAAGTGTAGTAGAAGCAGTGAATGGTTTAGTTCAGATTTACCCCCACGCAGTTTATGTAATGGTATAGCCCTGATGTGTGTGTGTAGTTGAAGATGTAGCCTTTGTCTGTGTGCGCACTGGTGTTGGAGAGAATGAAGTTATTCGATGAGTAGCCTACAGTGCGTGTATTAATAGCAACAAAAAGCAAAAGTTTAAACACTAAGTTCGCCCAACTTTAAAATGATTGACTGTGGCGACTGACCACTTTCCTCCTCTGTGTTTTCTCTGATGTTGTTTACCGCTTCGGCATCTCCACACACGCTCTTCTTTCTGTCATTAAACTACGGAGAAGCACGACGTTGTCGCAAGTTTAATGAGGTACTGAATGGAATGCCTCAATAAATCCAATCTGCCTGTTTACATGACAGTCACATTGTTACTTATCTGATTTATATCTGATTTATTTCCACATATGAAGGAGGCCTGAAACCGATCTCTGAATATCCGAATGCATGCGTTTTTTTTCGAGTTTACACGGTCATAGAACAGATCCGATCTGTGTCGCATATGAGCAAAAAATCGGAATTGGGTCACATTTAACTGGCAGTGTAAACGGGGCCTAAGATGTGACTATTGTGGATTTGCCCATTGTGACATGGCATTTCTTACAAATACCTAAAGTTTTATATTTGTTTAGCCAATCATTGAGTTTAATTAAGTGTGTGTGTGTGTGTGTGTGTGTGTGTGTGTGTGTGTGTGTGTGTGTGTGTGTGTGTGTGTGTGTGTGTTTTTGTGACATATCAGGACACAAATCTGTATAATGACATGGGTATGACATAGATATTACAAAAAGGAGGTGAAATATGAGGATATTAGTGACATCCTCATTTCTCAAAATGCTTATAATGAGTTACTACAGAATGAGTTTAATTAGAGGGTAAAGCTGCACACAGTCTCCTGTGATGGTTGGGTTTAGGGGTAGGGTGAGGGCAATACAATATACGGTTTGGACTGTATAAAATGAATGGAAACCTATGTAATGTCCTCACTTTTCACAAAAACAAACGTGTGTGTGTGTGCGCGCGTGTGTGTGTGTGTGTGTGTGTGTGTGTGTGTGCATACAGTACAGACCAAAAGAAAATTGTAGATTCACACTGAAGGCATCAAAACTATGAATTAACACATGTGGAATTGGATGCATAACAAAAAGTGTGAAACAACTGAAAATATGTTATATACTAGGTTCTTCAAAGTAGCCACCTTTTGCTTTGATTACTGCTATTATATATTTATATATATATATATATATATATATATATATATATATATATATATATATATATATATATATAGAGAGAGAGAGAGAGAGAGAGAGAGAGAGAGAGAGAGAGATACTGTACATATTCCTAAAAATATTTTAGTAATTTGTCTGACATTTCTATTAACAAAGATAGAGTAATTGAACTTTTTTTTGTTAAAAACAGGTTCCATATAAAACGAAATAGGCCTACTCTAATAAACTGTAAAGCACATCACATTTGTCTCACCTTTTTGTTTTCCCCTGCCAGACCCAAAAAAATTATCCGATCTGTGACTGAAAAACCAAAATGTGATCTGAACCATGAGCTTGTAATCTGTTTAACCACTATTCATCACTGATTTATCCAAACCTATCACAGCGATCATGGTGACGGCTAAAAAAAAACAAACTTTAAATCACATCTGCGCCTCATGAGCAGCGTGAACGCAATTTAAAAGCGTACACTGACAGACCGTTTACAGAACACATGAGCCCACATCTGTCCCATAAGCTTCAGCAAAACAGAAGCATTCTGCCCGAGGGTGTGAGAGTGTTACCACTACATGTTCAATTGTCTGTAGAAAAAGTGAAGGGTGTTTGTATGAACTAAACTCACTGGCCATGATGGCTTGTGAATGCTACAGTAGGATGTCCTGAGTGGTTGTTAGCATATGTAGGGTTGTAAAGTCCTCACAACCCCAGAGCTTTAGTGACACCAGCATATACAATCGTCTGAGTTTGTTTATTATGTCAGAGAACATGCACTGCACTTCATCTCCACTGCTTTACTGTGTGGAGAATTTCAAAATTCAATCTATCATTCATCAACTTAAATCATTCAATTCGATCTAAATTAAACCCTAAGACAACAGTTGTACACTAATACTGTGTCCATACCAGATGCAACATGCACTAATAAATTGTGATATTAGTGCGTAAATAGGCGCTTGAACATTTAATTCGGACGTCAAATCTGCTTCATTCATGCGTCCAGTGCCCAGTGAGTCTAGTTTCATTTCTTAATGGCTAACATGGGTTTTATCGAGAGATTATCTGTGCTTTATGTGCTTTAGGGAGGCTGAAATTCACTAGATCCCCATTTCAGAGGTGCACCCAGCTCTATGAGTTCCTCAACTCCTCCAGAAACTATACCTGGTTGATGAAAGCTTTCTGAGGTGCTTCCAACTGAGAAGTATTTCCCTTCGGGAAACCAACAACAGGCCCTAAGTCATAATCACGCCCATACTAGAGCAAGCTCCTGATTGGTTAACTCGGTGTGAATGTCCACTAAAGTTCAGATTTTGCAACTCGGGTGAATCTCAGGTCAAACATGCAAACGATCACTTCCCACCGATTCATTCATGCAAATAGTGTAATTTACGCCACCTTATTCGTACGAATCGCACCGCAAAAAATCTATTTGAGTCTTTGCATTAACTTAACATGTAAAACACTCATGCTTGATGCTTCATTCGTGTCTGGTGTAAATGCACTATAAATGTGTACAGCCTTCATGAAATGAGAATGAAAGCAGATTCATTTTTAATGTTGGGGTCATTTTAGAAAACATCATCAAACTGTGAGATTAAAAAAACTTTTTTTTCTGCTGTTAATATGGTCACAGGTCATTTTTGATTTTCATAATACGTAATGAAATTATAAATATGACTTTATTAAACATGCACTGTAAAAAAATGCAGGGTTTCACACAATTCCTTCATGTTGTCTTTTTTAGCAGAAGTCGACTAAGTAAGTTTTTACAAATTTAGGTGGATTAAACATGAAACATTTAAATAAATCTCCCCAAAAAACAACGCAAGAATTGTTTTCATTCAGGTCAATTAAAATTAGTTTAAACAAGCAACAAAAATCCTTTTGTGAGTTTAGTAGGGTGCGAAAATGTCAGTAAAATGCTCATTTATGCATGACATAATTTAGAGAAATTTCGAGCAGAGTTTAGCTTCTTTCCATAGAGAGCAAAACTGCAGTGTTTTGCTCATTCATGAATTGTCAGGCAATTATTTAATGAATCCATTTTAAGACTTTAAGCCTTTAGTTTACTGTCAGATTTTTACTTATACAATTAAAGTCAGAATTATTAGCCCTTCCAAATTATTAGCCCCCTTATGTGTATAGTTCCCCAATTTCTGTTCCACAAGGAGAAGATTTTGAAATTTAAAGGTTTAACTAGGTTTTTTTTTTACTTTACTTTCTTTATTGTCCACAAGTGGAAATTTATCTTCATAGCTTCACCACACAATCACATCAGCGTCTACATTACACACATCACAGAAAAAAAAACAGGCAACACAAATACATTCAATGTCATCACATGTATCACATTAAAACTCTATTTAAAACCCTAAACATACTTAGGACCCAGTTTTTAAAATTCTAATGGCAATCGACACAAAGGACATTTGATACACATTTTTCTTTAATTGAGGTTGCCTAAAACGTCTTTTTGATGGCAAGAGCTGAAAATTGATATTAAAGGGATGGGAACAATTTTCAATAATGAAGTGTGCTTTCTGTTTTATTCTCATTGAATACATTTAATTTGGTCGTCTTTGTGCTTTACCTGCAATTGCACAGACAATTTTTACTATTCGACACAGTTTTTGCTTTTCCTTAATTGGCAACAGTCCATACCATGCAATCATGGTAAAACTCACAACACTTTCAACCAAGTTCCACAAGGAAGCATTTCATTACCCTTACTTTTTTTCTCTTTACACAAATGAACTTAAGATCCAGGATGGAGGTTTTTAGCTATTTAAATATGTTGATGATATGGCACGTGTAGGCCGATTGACTAAAATAGGAACAGAAGGAGATACCTTGTACTATAATTATATAAATTTGCTTCAAAATTGGTGTAAAAGGAGTTCACTGGAGATCAAATTTAATAAAACCAAGGAGATGATGATTAGCGGAAATAAACTAGTCCTTAGTTAAAAGTTGAAACCTCTGGTCCTTGAGGGACACGAAATAGAGACAGTCAGATGTTTTAAATATATAGGAACACTTACTGATAGTGGATTGACATTTGCTGCAAATGCAGAGTGCATTTTTTAATAAAAAGCATTGCAGAGATTATATCTTATTAGGAAGTTACAACAATTTGGTGTGAGGATGTTGGTGTTCTGGAAATGGTATAGAAGAACTCTTGTGTATCCAATCATTGTTTTAGATGCCATTTCGTTAACAACTACTTTTTGAGGACGATTTAAAAAAGTCTTTAATCCACTAAATAAGATCACCATTCACTCCTAAATCAAGTAATCTTTGCAGGAGAATATCTATCCGAATTGAATTAAAAGCAGAGCTAAAGTCTATAAATAAAATCCTAACACAATTTGTGGTCTGTTGGATATGTTCAGCACACAAAGTTATAACAGTCATTAGGCAAACCATTGTATAAAGATGTTTTATTCCGTAGACAATCGAAAAATATATATATATTACTTAAGGGGCCAATAACATTGACATTAAAATATTAATAATTGCTTTTTTTCTAGCTGAAATCAAGCAAATATGACCTTCTCTAGAAGTAAAACTATTATAGGAAATACTGTGAAAATGACTGGCTCTGTTAAACATCATTTGGAAAATATTTAAAAAATAAATAAATGAATAAATAATTTAAAAAAAAGAAGAAGAAAAAAATCACAGAAGGTCGAATAATTTTGACTTCAACTGTATAACACACTTGCTTAAACTTATATTTGTTGTCTATTGCTTTACAATTCAGCTCTATAATGTCCTGCTTGGTGTCAGATTTAAAAAAAAAAAAACATCACTGCATACACTGGTAAAAATAACTAACACAAAAAAAATCCTAATGTTTTACCTGTCACTCTTTCATGGTTTCATTATTGGCATGGCGGCCACTGGGAACGCATGTGTTTGAGTGCCTGTGCCTTACAGCAGGTTGATGGAGCAACTGTAACGGCTGAGTCTGTTGCAAAGAGACTGAAACACAAATACATCTGAAGTGACCATCCTATATTTGACTGTATCCTACTGTACATGTCCTCTAGCTGTCTGTCTGAGCTCCTCATGTGGCCCCCACAAGAGCTTACACTGCTGAAGACCAGAAGTAAACCTTCACATATAGACTTCCACAGGATGAGCTAAAAGTGACGCTCTTAAACAGGTCAGTTTTATTAAAATACACATATTATGTTATTTTAAAAGTTTCTAATAATGTTATCTCTATAACAATGCAATAGGATTATATACATCTAAGGGTAAAAGCACAGACACACCAGTAGGCACTTTGCTAATTATTGGCCTATTTTAAATCATCCATGTGTAAAATATTAGAAAAGGTAGTGCCTGCCAAATGATGCTCCTTTCTACAAAATGATCAATGTGCTTCAGTCAGGTTTCAGGCCTCATCATAGTACAGAATCTTCTCTAGTGAAAATAAGCAATGCTTTACTCTTAGCTGCTGACTTCTCACTACTAGTTGTACTTGACCTCAGTGCTGTATATTGATCATGATATCCTCATAGATCGCTTTCATTTTACAGGTTTCCAGGGACAGGCTTTACGATGGTTTAAGTCATACTTAACTGACCATTACCAGTTTGTATTTATAAATGAACAGTTTACACAAGTCGAGCCAGTATGGTGTGCCTCAAGGACCAGTTTTTGGCCCTTTGCTGTTTACAGTATACATGCTGTCCCAGACACACACACTTTCACTGCTATGCAGACAGTGTTGTGCAAGTTACTTCCAAACCGTAATACATTAGATTACAGTACTTGCTACGGTTATTACCTTGCAATATTACTGTCTCAGAATTGTACTATGTTACATTACTCTGGCATATTTTTTTAGTTACTTTCACCAAAATAACAACAGAATTAAAACTTTACATTCTAAAATGACCAAATGTACTGCAGAGCATTTCACATCCAGTAGAAAGCGATATGATGTAGCAGAATGACTGACCTATCCAGGCTACTAACAATATAGTGTATAATTGGCAACGTGAAGGCTCAAGACTATGCAAGATAGGATGACAGCAAGAATCACAAATGATCTAAGTTGGTTAAGTATAATAGAGGTAAAGTGATTATCAGGCAATATCTGTGAATAGCTTGGGAATAAACATATTAGACACAACAGGCCTCTATGTAAACTCCAATGCCATGACAAGATGCAGATTTTTTTTTCTTTTCTTATTGTATTTTTTTTTTGTCTCCACTGCTGAGACTGCAGCTCTGCACAAGACTTTTGGCCAGCGGAGAAATTAAAATGGTCGTGCCGAACTGAGTCTGGTTCTCTCAAGGTTTTTTTTTTTCACTCTCCTATTGGTGAAGTTTTTTTTCCCTCTCCGCTGTCGCCACTGGCTTGCATGGTTCAGGATCTGAAAAGCTACTCATCTATGAATTTGCTCTTCAGTGTTTGAACTCTCAATAATGACTTCAAACCACACTGAACTGAGCTAAACTGAACTGAACTTAAACACTAAAAACTGAACTACCCTGATACAGTTACTATGACCATTTATGTGAAGCTGCTTTGACACAATCTACATTGTAAAAGCGCTATACAAATAAAGCTGAATTGAATTCAATTGTTGCCATTATTCTATTCACTTTAAATTCAAGTAGTTTGCATGATCACAAAGTGAGCGTGATGAACATAGCTTTCTCAATATAAAGTGCAGTTAGAGGACCAAACCCCTCAACTTCAGTCAATATAGGCCATAGAAATGAACATATAGGCTAAACACCGCCTAACTGCTTAAAAAGAAAAGAAGATCTATATGCCTCAATTAATGACTAAATTAATTCACTGACTGAGAGAAGCTTAATTTCTGCTGCTTTGGGTCATCACTCTCGTCTGTATATTTCAATATATAAACCATATCAACATTCTTGGGATAACCAATGTAACAGAAGGATCACTGGAGAGCAAAAGCACAAAAGGAAGAGGAAGCACAAGGCACAAAGTATGCGTCCGCATCATCTGACGGAACGAGAGCAGAGCATTTGCTCGTGAGCAGCCAGTGTTTTAAGCGTGCACGAGAAGTTTTGCGTGCGGGCAGTGTATATTTGAGAGCTCGCGAGCAGTTTTGTGCATGAACAGAGCAAACCAACCGGCCCGTAAGCAAAGAGATTCGCTCGCTCCTATTACATAAATGCGCTCTCGACTTGTAATACTGAACTTACGTCATTTGTCAGTAAAATAACGCCATATGCACATAAGTACATTTCGCTAATGCACTGTCTTCTGCCACTTTTATCTATTTGCTGGTTTTCCGCTGCTGCAAACTAGGCTTAGCCAATAGCCTCGGACCCCCTCGGAGGCTGAAATCATTCCGCGTTTAAAGTAAAAAGTTTCAATAGCCAGAGGGAGATTAATGACAACACGCGCATATATTCACTAACCACGAACAGGAAATAGAACTGCTGTATTTTGTATTTGGTAATGTCTTGCAGGCGAAAAAAGTTTGTTGTACCGAGTAAAATATTACTGACAATGTGTTAGTAATGCCTTACACTACTATGTTACAGGAAAAAGTAATACGTTACTGTAATACATTACTTTTGTAATGTATTACCTGTGTAATGTTTACTTTTGGAGCATTACTTCCAACACTGTATGCAGATTATATACAATTATACATTTCAACTAAACCCGATGAGGTGTCTGAACTGTTAAAACTTAGTAAGTGTATTAAAGATGTAAAAGACTGGATGACTAACAAGTCTCTTCTGTATATCAGACTAAAAAAGGTATTACTTATTGGGCCAAAATCCCATACACTGCAGATCTCACAATTCAATCTGCAATTAGAGGGATAGATTGTTAGTATTAGCTCTACTGTAAAAGATTTAGGTGTCATATTAGACAGCAACTTCATATCATATCTCCCATATCACAATAGCAGCCTTCTTTTATCTCAGAAATATCACTTAGCTAAGAAGCATGCTATTTATCTTAGTACATAAAGGCTAGTTCATGCTTTTATGGCTCCTTTATTAATAATAATATTAATAATATTAATAATACATTATTATAAAATCTTCTATTAATAAACTTCAATAAGTGCCAACTGCAGCTGCCAGAGTTTTTACCAGGTCGAGAAAACCAGGCACTTGTTATAAATACTTCTATGTTTTCTATGTTATTTTGTAGTTAAAGAAGCATGAGTCTGCTCCATGCAGGTGAGTGGGCTTATCAAACCAACTGTAGGACACACTCTTCCTATCTTAATGCACCAAGCACTTTGTTAGACATACTTCTGTTTTATATGTTAGTTGATATAGCACCTCTTTTCATATATAGCACTTTCACTTGTTCAAATACATTATGAACAGCAGTTACGCTGATTAATTTCTTTGCTCTCTTTTTTCACCAGGGGATGTTCATCCGAGGCCTCTATAGATTGTGCAGCACCCCTTGATTAGATCCAAGACCTGTGAAGAGACAATGCCAACCATCCAAGGACTTTAAGGACAAGACATAAACTTCATATAACATAGACATCACCTTTTTGCTTTTTTTGAAAGGACACTAAATACTATATAACTGCAGGCTAACTATATGTACTCACGGCAGTATTTCAGAAACTGCTGATCTACTGGGATTTATACCCACAACCATCTCTAGGGTTTACAGAGAATGGTCTGAAAAAAAAGAAAATATCCAGTGAGAGGCAGTTCTGTGGGCGCATATGGCTTGTTGATGCCAGAGGAGAATGGCCAGACTAAACTCAAATAACCATTTGTTACAACCAAGGTATGCAGAAGAGCATCTCTGAACACACAACACGGCCAACCTTGAGGCAGATGGGCTACAGCAGCAGAAGACCACACCGGGTGCCACACCTGTCAGCTAAGAACAGAAAACTAAGATTACAAATCGCAAAGGCTTACTAAAATCTGACAATAGAAGATTGGAAAATGTTGCCTGGTCTGATGAGTCTCTATTTCTGCTGCGACGTTTGGATGGTAGGGTCAGAATTTGGCATCAACACCATGAAAGCATGGATTCATCCTGCCTTGTGTCAATGGTTCAGGCTACAGTGTACACATCTTCTGATGACTACTTGCAGGATAACGCAATATGTCATAAAGCGTGAATCATCTCAGACTGGTTTCTTCAACATAATATTGAGTTCACTGTTCTCAAATGGCCTCCAAAGTCACCAGATCTCAATCCAATAGAGCACCTTTGGGATGTATTGGAAAGTTAGATTAACATCATGGATGTTCAGCCTACTAATCTGCAGCAACTGTGTGATGCTATCATGTCCATATGGACCAAAATCTCTGAGGAATATTTCCAGTACCTTGTTAAATTTATGCCACGAAGGATTAAGTCAATTCTGAACGCAAAAGTGTACCCGGTACCAGGAAGGTTTACCTTATAAAGTAGCCAGTGAGTGTATAATGTCCGCCCTTGTCACGGTTGCAGGTTTGGCGCTCTTCCGGAGTGTCTGTTTGATCATGTGGGTTTGTTTTGTTTTTGTGGCCCACGTGTATTTGTTTTGGTCTCGTGTCATGACGGCACTCGGCTGGATCCATGTTAAGGTCAGCTCGTTTTGTCACACGTAAATAATGTTCTGGTGAATCCAGGTGCGAGTGATCAAAATAATGATTTATTAACACAGTCAAAACAAAAGCAAGGAATGAGTGCGGTGCTAGAACTAGGAGAAACAGGGCAGGAATCAGGCAGGAAACAGGGTAAAAACTCCTCAGGTCCTGAGCACAGACAAGATAGCACCATAAGCACACGTAACGAACTGACAATGAAACACTAAACACGTAGCACATATATAGGCAAGATAATGAGTATCAGCTGGCGAACAATCAATCCAGCTGAGTGCAGTCATGACACGTGACCAAAACAAATACACGTGGGCCACAGAAACAAAACAAACCCACATGATCAAACAGACACTCCGGAAGAGCGCACAAACCTGCAACCATGACAGCCCTATACACAACTACTTAGCTTTTCTGATTTTGATTTTCGTGCAATGATTTGCACCTTTTGGCAAGCTGCTTTAAAACGATAATAATTGTGAATATGTGTATACAAATAAATTTGAATTGAACTGAATTGAATACATTATGGACTAGCACTTAGATAAGCACATAATGAAGACCATAGCCTACTACCATGCAATATTTCAGGCCATTTAGTGTCTTTTAAGAGACTAATCTTTGAAACTTTTACACATTACATTTATAAACCCGCACCAATACACTCAACATAAAAGATAATATCCCCCCAAAAAAAGCAGGGTCACTTTGAATGAATAGTTCAGCCAAAAATGACACATTAATTATCATTTACTCACCCCCCGGTCGCACAAAACCCCTCTTAAACCATAAATTATTTAACAGGCCAAAAAGAAGCATAAAAATAGTCACACTATTTCCCCATTCTTCTGATCTCATTCTGTAGCTCTGAATGAGAACAGATGGAAATAAGATGTAATTCACTAATAATTCCCCTCTCCACCAGAGCTCATAAATGTTACGGTCTACTGCAGTCGTAACAAGCAGTTTTATAATATTAGCTTTGCTGTTTGGGGTAATGCATTGTGTAGCTGTTTTTGCAATGGTCTCTGACTTATTATTAATTACTGTTTTGAAAGACATCAGAGCTTTCTTTCTTAAACCGAAACAGAATTGCGTGGTACAGCCTTCATCCCTCGGAGGAGTTTCAAGAAAAACATCATATTTGAAACCCAAATGTGTGTTGAAAGTACTGTGATTTAAGAGATGCAAGTTTACTCAATACTTCAGCGGCTGGAATATGAGTCTGTACTGCTTTTTCCACATGACATTAAAGTGAACAACCTTTATATGCTGTGCTAATGATTTAGAAAAAGCGTTCTGGAGCACCAGATGAGCACATTTGAATGATTTCCTAGAGATCAACAACACAATTTTTTTTTGCAATGTGATTTTTATAGTAGAGAGGAAAGACGCTTACTAAAATACATAAAATACAGTGTCAATATCACAGGTTACACAGAGATATATGTAATGGATTAAGCCTGAGAATAGTATAATAAATTATATTACTTTTTTAATATAAAAAAATGTAAAAAAATATATATAAAAACATTTTTTAAATATATTTTAGAAAATATAAAACACATTTTTGCTGTTAATAATTTACAAATATAAATTAATAAAACACAAATAAAAATAATAGATTTAATAAAGACATTTTATATTTTAAGTAATATACAATATATTTGATATATTTCTATATAAATGAAGTTAAATTTAATTCATGTTTTTAAAGTTAAATATTAATATTAATAATGATAAATAAGATTTCAAATAAAATTTTTATATAAAATCTTTTGCTGTTACTCTTTTTTTAAAACATACATACACACGCACACGCGCACACACACACACGCACACGCGCACACACACACACACACACACACACACACACAAATGTGTACATTAACTATTTGATGTCTACTAAATAACCTAAATAAATCAGTAAATTTATATATTTATTATTGCTATTTACTTTAAATCATTTTAAATATAATATTTAAATATACAAAAAATGTTTATATTTACACATACAGTATACAATGATCCAGGGGCGTAGCAGACATTTTATAAGTGTGGTAGACAGCTGAATGAGATCCAAAATTTTATATTCATATAATTATTAATCATCTGTTTCTAAATGGTCTGGGTCTAAAACATTTTATATATTTAAATATATAGATTTTTTTCTAATATATGCACAGAGTATACAATAATCAATCAGTATGCTTAGTTTTATTTTAAAAAATGTATTAGATGTACTATTTCACATTCAAGTAATATATAAAACACATATTTGCTGCTAATAATATAAATAATCTGAATATTTATTAATAAAAAGACAAATTCACATTTACGTATAAGGCATTATTAAAATTTTTCATTATTTAATTGACTGTATAATGCGTTTAATAAAGAAAGTTTCAATAAAATGAAATATATTATAGTTTACAAATTATATTAATTATATAAGCATAACAAATTATTGATATAAAATATCTGAGGAGATACTGTAGGTTAAAATACACAAAATATCCGCAAAAACACACTGAAAGCTTACATACGCTATTAATAAACTAGATTTAAATAAAATAAATACATAAATGACTAAAGAATGCATTACACAATCTAACCAAAAAGTTAACCCCCTCTGATCATCGTTGTATAATTTGCACACTGCATGTCGCCAAATAGATTTAAATGTAATATTTAAATAATATTGTCAATTTTAAAAACACATTATGAAGTAGTATGCTTTGTTTTATTATAAAGAACTTAATTGAATGTACATTTTGACATTAAAACCTTTGCTGCAAAAATTAAGAAATTATGAATATAAATATAAAAACCTTATGTATAAAAAAATTACATAGTTTTATGGGAAAATATAATATTACATATACTGGTACAAACATCAGAGTAAAAGATATGTATTTCAGGTCAACTAATATAATAATCTATAAATCTATTTAAAAATATATGGAGATATAAATAATGGATTTAATAAAGACATTAAGAAATTAAATTTGACAAATGAATAAACAAAATATACCAGTGCATTAAATAATTATTATATTATTAATTAAAAACTAAAAATAAATTTTTTTGTAAATTAAAAATGTTTGTATTTCTAGACAAACTAAGCAACTTTAAATTAATGTTTTATTCCTAAATATTCTTAATAATAATATTAATATTAATAATAATATCTAATATTTAAAATCAAATTAACATAAAATAATCTGCTGCTATATATATAAAAAGCAAAAATATTTACATCATATATTTTATATATAGTAAATAAACAAAATATATCAGTACATCTATATATTATTGCTTTTTACATTCAACAACATCAAATATTTTAATATAATATGTAAATAATTTTTTGAATGCACATACGGGTAAACAATAATCAATCAGTATGATTAATTTATTTTAATTAATTAAATACTATTTCACATTGAATTAAAATATAAAACACATTATTGCTGCTAATAATATATAAATCTGAATACATATTAATAAAAAAGAACATATTCACATTTACGTATAACAAAGTTTGATTGTTCAATTGACTGTTAAACTCTCTTATATAGACTGTTTAAGCTATTAACATCTAAAGCAACAAAGTAAGGCTGATTATCGTGGCACACACCTAAAAAAATAAATAAAAAGCATATATTTTATGGTAAATGATCACGATTATGCTATAGGACGGCTGCGGATCCCGCCTCTCCTTTTGTATCTGCAGCACAAGCTTCTATTAAACTGAGGCGTTGTGTCGGTGAGACCCGCGAGTGCTCATCCCATTGCAAATTACATATTATTATCATGAAAAAAAAACGCCTTATATCATACCTCTGAATCTTCTAGAGGACGTTTCTCCAGTCTCAGAAATGAATTATTGTAATAAACTCTCAAATCAGCGTCATTCTTCACCCGCCACGCGGTGCCCCAATTATCATAACCATTCTGCAAAACACACAGCGTGAAATGATAATAATAAACCATGTGGGCACGGATAATCACGTCTTTCTGTGATGTAAGAAACTCTCTGAACACTAAATTGCTTCTGAATTGGCTCAGAATACAGTGCGCGGAAAACAACAGACAGGTGAGTTAGCCTAGCGTGACTAACGGCGTGAAGAAATGCGCTGCTATCAAAGGATATAAGAGCACAAATTCAGTCACAAATCAGAGCCGAATGCGGGATCTGACAGAGAAAGACGTACTAGCATATTAGCTTTATTTAAGACTATCACCTTGTTCCTGTCTACAATCTTGATTCATTTATTTTCCTTCGACTACAAACAATTTAGTCTATTCAGTTCACCTATGACACATGTCTTTGGACTGAGGGGGAAACCGGACCACCAGGAGAAAACACACATTAACACGGGGAGAACATGCAAACTCCACACAGAAATGGCAACGGGCCCAGGTGGGATTTGATCAGGCAACCTTCTTCTCGACAGTGCTAACCACTGAGCCATTGTGCCGCTTCTGTCTACAATATTTAATGGGAGTATTTGTTTTAACTAAAGTCATTATATTTGCTGATGAAAGGTAAGAACTAGACTGCGATATGAACATAAGGGTGTGTTCTAAATCCTAGTGAGCTGTCTTGCTCACTACTCCCTTATGTAGGGCACATCCTACTTGAATTGGAACTACATTTGGAACAAAACTGATCACTTTTATTCCTTTTCCGCATACACTGATGTACAAACGCATTAAAAAAGATAAAAAAAAACCACATTAAAAATGCAAATAATTTGATGTCAATTAACTTGATGTGAAAACTACCTCAAATTGACATCAAATATTAGCATCAAAAAACTAAAGATCACCTATTTTACCCCTTATTCCAGATTTAAGATGAGTCTTTTGTGTCTCCAGAATGTGTCTGTAAAGTTTCAGCTCAAAACACCCATCAGATTATTTATTAGACCTTTTTGAACATTGGGATTTTCTACTCTGAACACATTGTAGCTGATTTTGGGGCCTGTGCTTTTAATGCTGGTTCTCCCCGCCCACAATTGCCACTTGCCTGTCGAAGTGTGCCTCAATCTCCACCTCGGCTGCGCCAGATAAACAGCACAGTGACAGAAATGAAGAAGCAGATCTCGCGTAAACACTACAGTAAGAACTTTCCCAATGATTATTTGATGTATTTGTTGTGGAGTTGCAACACTGAGTTACACACAATGTCATTTCAAAATGCACGCATGCTCACACACAGACAGTGACAGGATACACATTGATATTGACTGCTGTATGGATATGCGTTATATTGATGATCAAAATAAACCTGATTTAACATCCACAAACCGAGATTGAAGCGTCTTCTTTTATAATTCTACTGACATGCGGCTATAGTGATGAATTATAGCAATTTTACTGTCTTTATTACGAACATCCACTGTTTTAAAAATGTTTTACACGTGTGAAACTCATTCTTGATCACATTTATTGATGATTGATGATCACAGAGAGCTCAACAGATCTTTTAATCCTTGTTGCTTTGCACGAGTCCTGTCTTGTTGATATCATCTTGCTCGGGGTGGCACGGGGAGACGAGCCCCAGAAAAAGCTTTGAGATATGATTTACTTAATGCAAGTGTATTAATTTAGAGTGGTAATCCCAGTAAAAAAGACATTAGGGGCCATTTACATTTATCATCTTTTGCACGCGCAAGTTTGTTATTCTCTATGTGCAACTGAAACAACACTGGTAAAAGCAAACTGATGCATCACTTCTCCACTGCTCTGCTCCCGGTGTTAATCCCGGTTGTTTATATGCACGCGAAATTTGGGCCACGTATGTACTGTGGATGTACTGTGAACATTATATACAGATTGTATTAGCTATGAACAGAGATTTACAATAGATGAATATATGTACAATAGATGAATATATGTACAGGTTGCTATTAATAATCTGTAGTGTGCAGATAAATAAACATGATTACACATGTATATGTACAGTGGATGTGTACATAATTACAGATGTCCATGTACAGTTCAAATAAGTAAATCAGTGCAAATAAGGCAGAAAGGAGGGATGAGTAAGGGAGGTAAGACAATAGTTCTCCACCATGAGTCAGGTCTAAGACAACAGATAAATACATAAAATATATATTTTTGTATTCTATAGTATTATCATTAATATTTATGCGAAAAAATTTCTTAAGTGATCTCAGCATTTTGTGGGGGGTGCCCTGTGGTGGTCGCCCAGGGTGCCATTTAAACTAGAACCGCCACTGCATATGATTATATCCGTTACTTACAGAGAGATGTTAATACGCAGCTGTCAATCAATTTGGTGGGCGGGCAAACTCTTACGTCACGTTGCGGTGGACGTCAAAATGGGAGGGATTTGGATCCTATTGTGTTTCTATCTCTTCAGTATGACAGTGGACACACTATACCTGCACTCAGTTCTGTCCAAACAGCTTACAAAAGAGGATTTTCATCATCGCTGCCCTTTACATAAAAATCAAGGTAGTCAATTGACATAATTTGCATTTCTGATGCGCTTTTTGACTAAATAATTAATATTCATTTATTTAATGAAACACATTGAACAAAAGACTATTTTCATTTTAATTTGGCCTGTTTATTTAATTCATTTATTCATTTTTCTTTGGCTTAGTCTCTATTTCAGAGGTCGCCACAATGCAATGAACTGCCAAATGTTTCAGCATGTTTTACATAGCGGAGGTCCTTCCAGCCGCAACCCAGTATTAGAAAACAACTATACACATACACCCATACTCCACACAGAACTGGCCCAGTTAGGACTCGACCAGTGACCTTCTTGCTGTGAGATGACAGTGCTAACCACCGAGCAACCATGACGCCCTTTTTTATCAAACTTTTAAGAAGAAAACACTCAAGGAAAAGTTCCTCTCTTTAGTACATAACGTACCCTTTGTCACACTCTGTAATAGATGTGTCACTTGTTCATGGCTTGAGTAAATGTCTGCCCTCGTTATGCAACATGGTACCTTGTGGAAACATTTCAAAATGTTCTCCAGAACATGAACTTAATAAAGAAACGCAGAACACCTGCTACCTACACAAGACACGTTGGTGCTGGTTCAAATTGGTTTAAATTGGAGTCAGTTCAGGACAGTTGGGTTTTATGAGGCTCTGTGTCATTGAAGATGCTTCAGCTCATCCAAATGTTATAAAATGGTATTGCTTGAGGATATGTATATTGTCCTGAGTCATAAAATTAGTCCAATTATGACCACATTAAAGCCTCACCTGGAGCTAAGCATCGTTTCTTGGCATTTCTCTAACTTCATTAGCTCGTCTCTATTAGAACACAGTCTCGGGCGATGAAGGCCCTGAGCTCAGCGAGCGCGCACACACACACACCAAACAACAGAAAAGACAAATCACAAATGTGGGAACAAGATATTTAACTAGAGATTCCTGAATCAACGGGCAGCGGTTCAGCTGGAGTCTTTCCAGATACTGATTTTTTTTAAAATGTGAATATAAAGCTACATGAGAATAAACAATGTTCTTAAACTTGTAACAAATTAACAAGAACTTAAAAAAAGTGTAGAGATTGATGGCCCAAGCTTCAGATGGATGGATGGATGGATGGATGGATGGATGGATGGATGGATGGATGGATGGATGGATGGATGGATGGATGGATGGATGGATGGATGGATGGATGGATGGATGGATGGATGGATGGATGGATGGATGGATGGATGGATGGATGGATGGAAGTGTCACAGAATGACAGATGGATGGAAGTGACGAAGAATGAAAGATGGATAAATGGATGGATAGATAGATGAAATAATAGATATAAAGATAGATTAATATAGGAACGGAGCAATGGATGGATGAATGGATGGATGGATGGATGGATGGATGGATGGAAGGATGGATTAGATAGACAATACATCATAAGGGATAGATACAAACATATATACAGATGGATGGATGGATGGATGGATGGATGGATGGATGGATGGATGGATGGATGGATGGATGGATGGATGGATGGATGGATGGACGAATAGAAGGATGGATGGAAGTGTCACAGAGTGACAGATGGATGGGTGGATGAATGGATACATCTGAAAATGATGGATGGAATAATATATATATAAGTATAGATAAATGGAGGAATAGAGCAATAGATGGACAGATGGATGGATGGATGGATGGATGGATGGATGGATGGATGGATGGATGGATGGAAAGATGAAAGGATGGATGGATGGATGGATGGATGGATGGATGGACGAATAGAAGGGTCACAGAATGACAAATGGATGGAAGTGACTAAGAATGAAAGATGGATATTTGGATGGATAGATGCAATAATAGATATAAAGATAGATAAATAGAGGAACGGAGCAATGGATGGATGGATGGATGGAATCATAGATGGATGGATGGATGGATGGATGGATGGATGGATGGATGGACGGACGGATGGAAAGATGAAAGGATGGATGGATGGATGGATGGATGGATGGATGGACGAATAGAAGGGTCACAGAATGACAAACGGATGGAAGTGACTAAGAATGAAAGATGGACAATTGGATGGATAGATGGATGCAATAATAGATATAAAGATAGATTAATAGAGGAACGGAGCAATGGATGGATGGATGGATGGATGGAATCATGGATGGATGGATGGATGGATGGATGGAAGGATGGAAGGATGGATGGATAGATGGATGGATGGATGGATGGATGGATGGATGGATGGATGGATGGATGGATGGATGGATGGACGAATAGAAGGATGGATGGAAGTGTCACAGAATGACAGATGGATGGAAGTGACTAAGAATGAGAGATGGATGGATGGATGGATATTTCTAAAAATGTTGGATGGAATAATATATACAAGTATAGATAAATGGAGGAATAGAGCAATAAATGGATGGATGGATGGATGGATAGATGGAAGGATGGATGGATGGATGAAAGGATGGATGGATGGATGGATGGATGGATAGAAGGGTCACAGAATGACAAACGGATGGAAGTGACTAAGAATGAAAGATGGATAATTGGATGGATAGATGAATGCAATAATAGATATAAAGATAGATAAATAGAGGAACGGAGCAATGGATGGATGGACAGACTTGTCTGAGAATGATGGATGGATGGATGGATAGAAGTTATCATTGCCCAGAACTCATTTTAATTTGTCTACTCCACTGAGTATTTCATAGAACTTCACATGTAAATTGAAAAACATAAATAAATAAATAAATAAATAAATAAATAAATAAATAAATAAATAAATAAAACATTTAAGTAATGTAGAACATTGAACAAAATACAGACAGGGCAAAAGACGGATGCAGTTTTGCAGTGTATTTCCTAGAACTTCATTACATCGTTTCATTATATCCACATGTACAGCTTGTCCCCTCACAAAATATAGTTTCCTCTTCATAATAAGTGCATGGCTTCCCTCCGCAGCAGTGACTCCAGGGCTGGGACCGTGGAGCAGTGCTGACATTTGAATTCTCTTTGTGAATCACTGCTGAGTAATCACAAACCCAAGAAAACATCCAAAAACAACAGCCATGGAATCAGTGTCCGTCCGCTGAAACATGCACTGGAGCTGTCAGTGCCTGCAGGACAGATGAGCTTCTGTTTGGATCACGCTAAACACCAATGCACATGAACTTGATGAACTTTTCCGATTTGGGTCACAATTTTAACGGTGCATGACAATGACTTGGTAAAGCTTGAGATTCAGGATAGACACATGACTATGAGGACTTATATAACAGCAAACTTATGCAAACTTATACAGGTTTCACAGGCCCAGATCATTCAAAAGTTTGGGAGTGGTAAAAAATGTGTGAAAGAAACCTCTTATGCATACCAAATCAGTTCAAGTTATAGTTACATTTAGTAACCCTCAAGTGTCCATACTATACGAGTTATACGATTTATGATTCGTTGACTCATGGACTCAACTGGACACTCACTCTGACTGGATCGCTTTAATCAGTGACTCATTAATTTAATCATTTGAATTAATGAGTCATTAACTAGAGACTTACTCTACTGGATCATTTCAATCAATGACTCCTTAACCAGATTATTGTAATCAGTGAGTTGTTAACTGGATAATTTGAACAAGTGGGTCATCACTTGAGACTAACTCTGACCGAATCATTTAAATCAGTGACTACTTAACTGGGTCACTTGAATCAGTGAATCGTTAACTGGAGACTCACTAAGACTGGATCATTTGAATCAGCGAGTCATTACCTGGAGACTCACTCTAACCTGATCATTTGAATTAGTGACTCCTTAACTGGATCATTTGAACCAGTGAGTCGTTAACCAGACTCTCACTGACTGGTTCATTTGAATCTGAGTCATTACCAGACTCACTCTGACCAGATCATTTAAATCAGTGACTTCTTATCTGGATCATTTGAAAGTCGTTAACTGGAAACTCACTCTGATCACTTCAATTAATGAGCCATTAACTTGATTATTTGAATCAGTGAGTCGTTATTGGATCATTTAAATCAGTGAGTTGTTAACTGGAGATTCACTCTGACCAGATAATTTGAATCAGTGAGTCATTAACTAGAGATCCGCTCTGACCAGATTGTTTGAATCAGTGAGTCACTGACTGGAGACCCACTCTGACTAGATCATTTGAATCTGTAAGTCATTAATTGGAGACTCAATCTGCCTGGTTTATTTGAATCAATCAGTGAGTCATCAACTAGAGACTTACTCTGACCAGATCATTTGAATTAGTGAGTCATTAACCAGAGATCTACTCTGACTGGATCATTGCAATCAACAAGTCATTAACTGAAGATCCACTCAGACCAGATTATTTGAATCAGTGAGTCATTAACTGGAGATCCACTTTTACTAGATCATTTGAATTAGTGAGTCGTTAATTGAAGACTCTATTTGACTGGTTTGTTTGAATCAACGCGTCATTAACTGGAAATCCACTTTGAACAGATCATTTGAATCAGTGAGTCATTAGCTGAAGACTCAATCTGGCTGGTTTGTTTGAATCAATCATGAGTCATTAACTGGAGACTCACTCTGACCAGATCTTGAATCTTTTGAAACAATTTAAAAGGTTAACTGAAAAGTACAGCCCTATAATTTGGAATATAGTTAAGTAAAATTGGCGGTTCATTCCGCTGTGGTGACCCCTGATAAATCAGGCACTAAGCTTAAGGAAAATGAATGAAACAATCAAGTAAGTCATTACAGAAAAAAATCAATATTGAAATGTAATTTGCTGCACACCTATACATGTAACTTCACGACTAATCAGAACACTTTGCTCATTACCAGCACCTCATTAGGCATCTAGGGCTTACGAGTCATATGTTATCTGTCACTGAATGCCTGGAGGGAAATTATTCAGCCATGAGGGCCATTTGTAGCCCAAAATATCCTCACATTTCTCTCTCACTTTCACACCTATGAAAAATTAATTAATTAATAAAAAAAAAACACGCTTAATCATAGTTTTTTTCTATTTGTACCTTTGCCCCTGGCGAAAAAGCGTCATCAAATGTGTACTAATGCACACACACACACACACACACACACACACTTAGTAAACACACACAAACACCCTGGCAGGCACCAGGGAACACACTGTGCACAGCAGATATAGGCTTATTATTCACAGCGGACTGCTTACGGCCCGATTAGAAGGTCATTTCCACTTCTGTCAAACTTTCATACCTTCTCTGATAGTTCAGCTTTAAATCAATCAGTAACGCAATATCATTTTCCCTAGTATCCATTCTATAATTTCAAGGCAAATAGCATAACATTTTTCCTCCTCTCTAATCATTTCAGATTGCAAAATCCATATACGTACTATAATGGCTCTGTTCCAAATCCACCTACGTAGAGAGCATTTTAAGCCATCATATTGATTATGCAGCCTTTTAAAAAAGCTTCTTAAGGCCAGATTCTGAGGCTCCGTCACATTTGTCATTGATGCATAAGGCACTCCCATAATGCATTACAAAAACGTAAGATGTAGGACTCAATAGCAAAAAATAGTTACAAATGTATGCAACTTTTTAGAGTACCACATGCTTAGAAACATAATTATTCACCCTATTTTTATTATATAAGCAGGTGCAGCCATTTGTAACTGTAATGTGTAAGTCTTGAGGGCACATTTAGAGCATGTTGTAGTTCTTTTAATTATTTAGCGACTAATGAAGCAGAAGCCATTTGGATCACTTGAAACAGTAACTGGAGACCTGCTCTGACTGGGTCTTTACATCAGTGACTCATTAGCTGGAGACTCACTCTGACCAGTTTATTTGAATCAGTGAGTCATCAACAAGAGACTCACTCTGACTAGATCATTTGAATCAGTGAGTCATCAACAAGAGACTCACTCTGACTAGATCATATGAATCAATTAGTCATTACCTGAAGATCCACTCTGAACAGATCATTTGAATCAATGAGTCATTAACTAAAGACCCATCTGACAAGATTATTTGAATCAGTGAGTCATTAACTGGAGACTCGCTCTGATGGATCATTTGAATCAGTGAGTCGTTAACTGGAGACTTGCTCTGACTAGATCATCTGAATCAGTGAGTCTTTAACTGAAGACCCACTTTGAACAGATCATTTGAATCAATGAGTCATTAACTAAAGACCCACTCTGACAAGATTATTTCAATCAGTGAGTCATTAACTGGAGTCTCGCTCTGATGGATCATTTGAATCAGTGAGTCATTAACTGGAGACTTGCTCTGACTAGATCATATGAATCAGTGAGTCATTAACTAAAACCCACTCTGAGCAGATCATTTGAATCAATGAGTCATTAACTAAAGACCCACTCTGACAAGATTATTTCAATCAGTGAGTCATTAACTGGAGTCTCGCTCTGATGGATAATTTGAATCAGTGAGTCATTAACTGGAGACTTGCTCTGACTAGATCATATGAATCAGTGAGTCATTAACTAAAAACTCACTGGCTGTTTCTCAATATGCGTTCTTCAGCAGTCTTGCGTCCTCGTGTTCTCGTGCAACGTCATCATCAGCTGCCTAAGTTCAGTTCCAATACTCAAGACCGCAAGTACGGAGGACGCGTGAAACTTCCCGGATGTGTTCTTGATATTGAGGACGCACCCATGCAGACTTGAGCACCGAACTCGCTCTGGAAGCCCCAGAAGTCATTGCGACTGGAGGTGGGAAGCGCAGCATTTTATTTAGATTTATGATTAAAGATTCAGAGATATCACTTATTTACCTCAGGAGTTTCCCTAAATGAAACGGTGCAAGTAAACATTAACATGAACATCTTAATAAAGGAATAAACACATTAAGAGTTGTTTGTTTGCTGAAATTCGTATTAAAATCTGTTTTATATTGTGCAGAGTATATTTCTAATGTTTTTATGCAAAATATATATTTTGAAGAGGGGGGAAACAATAAATCATTGTTTGAGTGCTGTAATGTTTAAATAATTTCCATTTAAAACGCGTGAAGGTCACATGACCATCAGGAAGAACGCAGCATCCCATTTCTCAAAGGTCGCGTTCTCTGTCCTCGCGGTCTCCTGAGTTCGTTCTTCCGAGGACACTTGGCAAGACCGGTCTCCACAAGAACACAAGTCCGTTCTCTGCGTTCTTGGAATTGAGAAACAGCCACTCTGACAAGATTATTTCAATCAGTGAGTCATTAACTGGAGACGTGCTCTGACTGGGTCTTTATATCAGTGACTCATTAACTGGAGACTCACTCTGACTGGATCAATTGAATCAGTGAGTCATCAACTAAAGACCAAATCTGACTGAATCATTTAAATCATTAACTGGAGACTTGCTCTGATCAAATCTTTTGAATCAGTAAGTTGTTAACTGAAGATCCACTCTGAACAGATATTTTGAGTCAGTGAGTCATTAACTGGAGACTCACTCTAACCAGATTATTTAAATTAGTGAGTCATTGACTGGATATTCACTCTGACCAAATCATTTGAATAAGTGAGTCATAACTGAAGACTCGCTCTGACTAGTTCATTTGAATCAGTGAGTCAAAAACTGAAGAACTCGTTCTGACTAGATAATTTGAATAAGTGAGTCATTGACTGGAGACCCTTTCTGACCGGATCAATTGAATCAGTAAGTCATTAACTGGAGAGTCTTTCTGACTAGATCGTTTGAACTAGTGATTCATAAAGCGAAGAACTTGTTCTAACCAGATCATTTGAATCAGCAAGTCATACCTGAACCCTCGCTCTAAATGGATTATTTGAATCAGTGAGTCATTAACTGGAGACCCGTTCTGACCAGATCATTTAAATTTGCAAGACATTAACTGGAAACTCGCTCTAACTGGATAATTTGAATCAGTGAATCATTAACTCGACACTCGCTTTTACAAGATCATTTGAATCAATAAGTCCTTAACTGGAAAATTACACTCGACAGATTCAGTTAAATTAGCGAGTCGTTAACTGAAGACTCACTTTGGCTGGATCATTTGCATCAGCAAATACTGGAGACTTGCTCTGACTAGATCATTTGAATCAGTGAGTTATTTACTGGAGACCTGCTTCAAACAGATCATTTGAATCAGAGCAATATAAGCTGTAATAGTATGATTCTCCCAGTAGCTAGTTGGTTTGGTTTATAACTCTTCAACAAATACTAGCTTTGAAAATCCCTATGGGAAAAACTCTCCACTAATGCACTCCAAATCTAACCTCCTCATTACAAAATAAAAATAAATAAAACATTTTGAATCATTCACTTAGTAGGTTTCACTTCAGTCAGGATGCCGTCTTAAAAGGCCACATGGCGGTTTTTGGAAAGGTTTGTGGAAACAGAGGCAGCACTCTGTGGCGACACACAACCGCAGCCACAGATGATATGGCTTTTTATGCTTTAATCTGTAGAGTCCTTAAAAAGCCTCTTGCTAGATTCTCTGAATAATTCACTGATCTTCAATGAGCAGCAGCATCCGCAGGCCTTTTACAGATCTCCACCACATCCTCCCCACTGCGCACATGTGGCTCAACATGCACACACACACACACACACACACACACACACACACACACACACACACACACACACACACACACACACACACACACACACACACACACAATAAGGCTATGTTTGGAACAGCATATTAACATGCTACTCTACGGAGGTATGTTTACTAGAGCTGGATTCCAATTCATTCATTCATTTCCCTTCGGCTTAGTCCCATTATTCATCATGGAGGTCCTCACAGTGGAATGTACCTTCAAGATTTTATTTTTTTTTTTTTTTATAACAAAGCGGCTGTACAGTGAAGGTAGTAGAATTGACTCTGTACTGCTGGACTAGAACTAGAACTGAATCCTCAATATATCCTTTAAATGAATTTTGCAGACTTTTCCCTCTGCCTGTCTGAAATTGACAAGTAATTTTCGAAGAATCATTCATTATTTCCCTGGAGAGAGCACAAATTTGACTTGTCAGACATGGTAAAGGGGGAAAGGGTCAAATCACACAAAAATTGAAAATTCTGTCATCATTTACTCATCCTCATGTCAACCTAAGAAATCTGTCTAACTTCAGAATACAAAATCACTGTTAAAGTAAGTATTAGATTTCTGTCCTCATAACTAGTGATGCTTCAGAATATCCATAAAGAGATCAAAAAATACATCCTTAAAAATCAACCTGAAGTCTGAAGAGTGTTATATCTTCACATGATGATATCATTTAGGCTTTTATTGATGTATTATCTGTGGTGTAAAGCAGGGGTTCACAAACTTTTTAGCCTGCAACCCTTGAAATAACAACTCCAGTGAGTCACAACCCCCATTATGCTCGGACGTGGTTATGAACATACAAACATTGCACACAACAGTGCACACACACACCAATAAGAACTATATAAACACAAGCATACTGACAACACAAAAAAGTGCAACAGTCCAACAACCATTACATTTCTATAATCACAATTATTTGTTTAGTTTAATATTAACCTCACTCAATGAGAATGTTCACAGCACAAGACTATTCTTGGTACAATTTTGGAGACCGCCACTTAAAAATAATAGACTCAACATGTAGGATTTTCTTTAAGTGTGACTGCCGTAGAGGTGTCAAAGTTTAACATTGTGCCATGAAATCAATCTGTTGCAAGCAAGTGGCAACCTCCCGCTCTTCATTGTAAAGCCAATACGGAAGTAACTAAAATCAAGTAACTAAATTCATCAACTCTCCTCTGGGGGCTTGCTCCAGGAACTCCACATATTCTCTGACTGCAATGGTAAACTGGCCAATTTTACAGCTGATAAAAACATGTTTAAAACCTGGTACAATAGATGGTTTTGGTTCATACGGGTAATATTACTCTTCATGACAACTGTGAGGGGCTGAATTTTTTTTTTTTATAACTTATCCATTATTTTTATCCATTGTTTATTTTAAAACTGCATAATTAAAGGTGTGGCCCCTTGAGTGACAGCTAGGTCTCGCTGGTCACCGTCACTTCACCTCAGCTGATTCCAGCTGATTAGCCGCTGAACTCGGCATTTACATTGTATTTTTGTGTTGTTTAATGTTTCTTTACACAGTCATTTGCTTTTTGGAATTATTTCCAACAATTATCAGATGATATGGCATGCTGAGTGCACTTAATTGTGCTCACAAACTGTTCAAGTGGCCTCCATTTCCCAGGTGAGTGAAATTATATACTTGTATCCCATCTCTATAAATGTATTTGTTTTATTAAAGAAGGGTGAATCGGCTTTCAGCTCCTACGCCCCCTACTGCTGGAATCAGCTTCCATATATGATCAGATGTGCTCCAACATTAGGCACATTCAAATTAAGACTGAAAACACATCTGTTTAGCTGTGCCTTTACTGAATAAGCACTGTGCTACATCCGACAGATCACACTATTATGTTTCTCTCTTATTTTTTATTCTTTTATAACCTGTTTTAAATCTATTTTTATCTGTTTGAATTGAACTTTGAATTGCCACTGTGTATGCAATGAGCTATATAAATAAGCTTGCCTTCAGTTTTAATCCACACGGTGGCAAAAGTTGAACAATTTTGAAATTTGACTGTGCCAGGTGTGTGTAGAAACAGCTGATGGCGTCCATAGCAAAGACAAACGGCCGAGGATCACAAGCTCACAAGCGCATTTAAATCGATAAAGGAAGAAGCATGCATCACGTTTTTTTTTACAAGGTTTTGAAAATGATCTGTGAATAGCCCTATACAGTTTTAACCCAAGAGCTACAGTACAAGCACTGATCTATAATACATAAGTGATTACAAGCTGCGCAGAATTAATACAACTTATAACACACGATTAAACACATTTTTTGCAAACTACACAATTAAGGCAACACATTTAAACACACTTACATGTTGTGTATGATCGGGAGGAAGAAAAAACTGGTCCATATGAACTGTAACAGTTACTGACAAAGTCCCATACATAATAGTCTCTGCTGCTCATTAATAAATTGGATGTTGGTCACTTTCCAACACAACCTAAAAATCAACCAAATATCAACATAATTTGATGTCATTATTGGACGACAAAACAACACTGTCCTTAGAGATGCTGATTAGACATAGAATTTTGGTCACCTGACGTCACAACCTAAATCGAACCTAATTTAATGTCTTGATGTTGTGTGCCTGCTGGGATGTGTTTACTCACTTGAACATATTTGGCATATTAGATGTTTCATAATGTTTTGCGACACTGCATATAAACAGTGATTTAAACAAAAAAATCTTGTGATGAAAATTTTATGACATCAACACACAACAGGTGTTAACATGATGACAGAACTGTTCATTCTTTAAACTTCACTACAAGATGTCTCTTTTTTTCGTTCCTTTAAAGATTTTAATTGTGTTTCGCAGATGACAAACAGACTGAATAAATTCAGATGGGCAGGAGGAGAGAGAGGATTGAGAACTCACAGGCGGAGGGAGAAGGAAAGGTTGTTTTGGTGTCTTTGTAGACCACCCTGTTTTACAGTAGTGGCAAAGCAAACAGCAGAAGATAAGCAGTGTGTTCCAGCAGTGAGCAGACTACTGATGAACCTCGGGAACTGAAGAGAAGACCGTGCGTGCGTGCGCGCGTGTGTGTGTGTGTGTGTGTGTGTGTGTGTGTGTGTGTGTGTGTGTGTGTGTGTGTGTGTGTGTGTTGTTATGCTGGTAGGGAGCATCAGTATCAACACTGCAAATAATGATTTTCTTATATAGAGGTTGTTTTGTTCTAGTTAAAATAGTGAAAGATTCTTTAAAGGAGAAGTGTTTTCTATACAAGTAGCAATTTTTAAAAAAACATAAGCAAAAATTTTAGTTTTTCCTTAAAATAAGTTAAATAAGAGCGTAACTGTGGCGCAGTGAGTAGCTTGCTCGCCTCACAGCAAGGTCACTGGTTCAAGCCTAGGCTGGGTTAGTTGGTGTATCTGTATGGAGTTTGCATGTTCTCCGTGTGTTTGTGTGGGTTTCCTCCAGGTGCTCCGGTTTCCCCCACAGTCCAAAGACATGCACATACCTGTTAACCCTCCTGTTTTACCTAGGATTCTCCCGTATTTTACAGTTCTATACCGCTATCACCCCATAAAGGTATTTTCCCGTATTTCTCCCATATTTTCAGTCTTTCTCTGTAGAGTGGCAATAAACTTTAAAGAGCCGATCCTCCCTATACGCAAACCATAATGCTGAACCACCAGGGGCTGCCTCTTGCTCTTTAATGTGAGTCTGTTCTGTGGTTTCGTTTTATTTAGGCATGAAAACACTTTGATATAAATGGCAAAAACAGCAGGATTCCCTTTCTTTTTTATTACAGGTGACAGGTGTCATCCCCTTTTCATATGCAATCGTCAAAACAGTCATATTGCAGTGCGTGACTGTCAGCTGACAGTCAGAATTCCCAAACTGATTATGTGCACGCGATTTGAAGCGGAGCGAAGGTCTGAGTTTTGGGTGCGTGTTTGAACAGACATATACACATAATTGATAGTAATAACAACAACATCTAAAGATGTCGATCTTGGTGGGGTTTTCAAATAATTTTGTTCTAAATGAGCATAAAAGTTAGGAAAGCAATCGAATGCTTTCATTATAATGTCAGATGTGTGCCTTTTTAAAATGACACCTCTGTTATTTAATGTAATCAAATGAAAAATCTAAATGAAAGGTTGGTTTGGTGCACTTTAATCAGAAAAGTTCTTATATAGTGAAGAAAAGGTTAATGAGATTTGATAACTTGATTCTATTTCTTTATAATCTTTCAATTTAGTACTCATGTCTTGCTTTTCAGGAAAATATCTTGGAAGAATTTATTTACTGTGAGGGTAAAACTGTGGAACCAAGAAGAATAACATTTTTGCTTTACCAACTGTTTCAAGAAAAAATAATTACTCACAAAAATGGAAACATTATTTACAACACATTAATACTTGCCATTAAAAAAAAAAAGTTAATTTACGCAAAATTCATTCATTCATTCATTCATTTTCCTTAGTCAACTCCACACAGAAATGCCAACTGACCTAGCCAGGACTCGAACCAGCAAACTTCTTACTGTGACGTGACACTAAATTGCTCGTAGCAAATGAGTGTATGAATGAGTGTGTGTGGGTGTTTCCCAATACTGGGTTATTACTTTTAATAGCTATTCATATTAATAAGCTAAACTGTTTACTAATGTATTTGCTGCTAATGTATACTATTTATCTTTTCTTTTGTAAATAATAACAATAAAACATATTACTGCCAATTTAACTGATTATTTACAATATAAGAGCTCCAGATGAACAGATTTAGTAATTTTTGGGATTCTTTTTAGGGAGGGGGGTATCCCTTATCGTGGTGGGCATATCCCTTATTTTCACATCCCAATGTTGGCATGTATGCATGCACTATAGATAAATTGAATAAGCTAAATTCTTTGTAGTGTGTGTGTGTAAATGCGTGTATGGATGTTTCCCATTATTGGGTTGCGGCTAGAAGGGCATCCGCTGCGTAAAAATAATTTGGATAAGTTGGCGGTTTCTTCTGCTGTTGTGACCTGATTAATAAAGGGAATAAGCTGAAAAGAAAATGAATGAATTATTGAATAAGCTAAATAATCAGTCAATAGGCGGTTCATTCCGCTGTGGCAACCCCTGCTATGTAAGGAACTAAGCCGAAGGTAAATTAATGAATAAATCTTTTTTTTCAGATTTAAGCTTTTGACAGGAAACAAGACAAAACCTTTAAGCGGAAAAATAATTTTAGGCAGTGAAACAGTTGTCTTTGGATCTGCATGTACCCATTTTATGCAATATTTAATACTAAGCCTTGGCAACGCCCTTGTTCTGCTATTGTACAATGTTCTCTAGAACCAAACCACTTTTAATTTAGTACTCATGTCTTGCTTTTCAGGAAAATATCTTGGAAGAATTTATTTACTGTGAGGGGAAAACTGTGGAAAACAAGAAAAATAAAATTTTTGCTTTACCAACTGCTTCAAGAAAAAATAATTACTCACAAAAATGGAATAATTATTTACAATACATTAATACTAGCCATTAAAAAAAAAAGTTAATTTGCGCAAAATTCATTCATTCATTTTCCTTCGGCTTAGTCCCTTATTTATTAGGAGTCGTTTTACACAGCGGATGCCCATCCAGCCGCAACCCAGTACTAAGAAACACACATGCACACTCATTAACATACACTACGGCCAATTTAGTTCATCCAATTGACCTATAGCGCATGTGTTTGGACTTGTGTGGGAAATCTGAGCACCCAGAGGAAACCTACATGAACATGGGGAGAACATGCAAACGCACACAGAAATGCCAACTGACCCAGCCAGGATTTGAACCAGCAGACTTCTTACTGTGACGTGACACTAAACTGTTCGTAGCAAATGAGTGCATGAATGAGTGTGTGTGGGTGTTTCCCAATACTGGGTTGCAGCTGGAAGGGGATCCGCTGCTTAAAACATATGCTGGAACAGCTGGCAGTTTATTCTGCTGTGGTGACCTCTGAAAGACACTAAGCCAAAGGAAAATGAATGAATGAATGAATGAATGAATGATGGCTTGAAAAATTACAATATACATTTTTGGGATCTGCTCGGCACATTCCTACTCTTCAATGTCAATTGTGATAAGTTTCGTTTTTCACATCTGATATTAATCGCATATCAACTTAGTAAAAAAAAAAAAAACTACTTTAGAAAAATGTATTGTTTACGAAAGTGAAGAAGGTAAAACCACAGATGAATAATTCCTCAAAAAGTTCATTCTTCAAGCTATTTTTCATACACTGTAAAAATATTTTGTTGACTCAACTCATAAAACTTTTTTATTGAGTTTTTGAGTTTCCTGTTTAGAAAAGTTCAGCTCACTAAACCAAAAGTTAAGCAAGGTAAAGTTTTCAAAGATGTTACTTTAGTTAGCTGAACTTACTGGATTCAGTTTTTAAAACTTGACAATTAGCAAACTAAACTTTTCTAAATAAGTAAGAACAATAAATAATTCAAGCAAAAAGGGTTTATATACGTTGAGTTTTTTGCCTTCCTTTAGTCTGCTGAAAAGAAATTAAGTTTTAATTTTAGAGCAGGAATTGAAAACTGGCAATGGGAGGAAGTACAAGAACAATCTCATTCTAGTTCTGTACGCATCAGGCATTGTTTTATACAATTTAAAGAGCCCATATTATGGGTTTTTGAAAATTCCCCTCCATGTAGTGTGTAACACAGCTCTAAGTGAAGTGAAGTATCCAGCTAAGGCTTAAATCTGTTAGTGTACAGTGTTTAAAACGGTTTATTCATCTATAAAAGAGTCGACTCATAGTACTTCAAACAAGTCGCCTTGATACCGATTCATTAGGTGTTTCGCCATGACGTACGAACGAAACCAAGTTATTCACGTGCACGCGCAAACCCGGGAGATTTCAAACCTGAGGCCCCGCCATCTGACGCAGAAACCCAGACACACACACACAAACACACACACACAAACATGCGGTCGATTGAAGTCACACTGCAGATGGATATATTGAGTCTCTACCCAAAGATGAAACCTCAGCATTATAACCAAGCAGTTGGAAACTACTGGAAACTACAGGCTACAAAGAATACTTCATCTGCGTTCGTTAAAGGAAAGATCAGTAAAGAGTAACTTACTGCTGGACATGTCAGGATGGGTTTCTTCCTCCATTTCTCAAGTGTAAGTACGTGCGATTAAAGTTGCCTCGTTGACTCTAGCTTGCAAATGTATTTAGTTGGGATTTGTTACTTGTGACCGCGTGTTTACTGGCTAACTGGCTATATTCTCTTATCGCGTGCAAAGTCACGTTAAAAACGTGACGCGTGCAGCTTTTTTAACGGAGCTCCGTGGACGAGGAGTAGTCTGTGTGTGCGTGTGCGCGCGCTGTCGTCCGGAGGTGTGTGTGTTTGTGTGTGCGCGCGCGTTGTCGTCCGGAGCAGGGTTAAGTGCGTGTGTGTGTGTGTGTGTGTGTGAAAAGAGCAGAGTGAGAAGCTAGGAGATCTCCTCAACTGTTTTTGGAGTTTTTGCTCAATAAAATAGTTAGTCGTCTGTATTTTCAAGTCCATAGTCTGTATTTACATTGACCCACTGGCAGCTGGAATCCACGCCTACACTATCGAGCGTGTATGAACTGTGATTACTTTTATATTGCTGATTAGCTGTTGTGCATTTCACTCTCTGACTGAAGGCAGTCGACCAATCGCAGCAGACTGTTATCGGTCCAATCAGCGCAGATTAGCTTCGCGCTAAGGAGGGGTTTGGGAACAAATGAATCACTGGACGATTCATACAGGAGTCGCTGGGATAATTAGGTAAAAATAAATGCAGATTATAAGACCATGAAAGTGTTTTTTGACCTTGCATGCATATTAAACTGTTGTTGGAGACCCTTACAACCAAGATATGACCCTATTTCATGTATAATATGGGCTCTTTAAGGTCCAGCACCAACTCCACTTGTCTAAATTAAAGCTCTCTGAGATATTTCCTTCTGTAGACCCACTGTGTGATAGATGCAGTCAAACTCCCAAATCACTCGGTCACGTTTTGGAGTTGCCCTAAAACAGTTAATTATTCGATTTTCAAGAGTTCACACTTAGCTGATGATTGACAATAAAGCTTTTTTGGCATACTGTCCCAGGTGAAAGTCCTGAGCTTATGAGATCCTCGAGCCCTGGGCTCCCTCCTTTTTGCAGAGCGAGAGGGGAGTTATAGCTCAGATAGATCTCGATGAACTCCCCCGGCTTATTTTCTAGCTAGTGACGGATATGGATGGCTGAGGAGAGGTGTTCTCGCTAAAAGCTCGTCTATGGTATAAATGTTGTGTGTTTAACTTAGGGTGCGTGTTTTTTTGGACTGTGGGAAGAAACCAGGGAACCCGGGTTCTTGAAGACGAAGATATTGTGATAAGAAAAACTCACTTATTTATAGTGAGTTAGGAATCATTAGACTGGATCACCGATTATGAGCTGATGCTGGAACAGCTGAGGACAATCATAAGCATGTGATCCTCTTGAAATTAGTTTAGAAATAAACTTTGCTTAGTTTGACAGTTAATATAAGAAGTGGTTGGGAAACAAATATCTAAAATAATCTAAAAATCATTGGACAGTGATTAGATTTATAACCATTTTGGCACATAGATTGATTTTACTGAATTGGAAAATAGGATAAAATAGGATAGGATAAACTTTAGGCGAGGCAGTGGCGCAGTAGGTAGTGCTGTCGCCTCACAGCAAGAAGGTCGCTGGGTCAAACCTCGGCTCAGTTGCAGTTTCTGTGTGGAGTTTGCATGTTCTCCCTGCCTTTGCGTGGGTTTCCTCCGGGTGCTCCGGTACAGGTGAACTGGGTAGGCTAAATTGTCCGTAGTGTATTAGTGTGTGTGTGTGAATGTGTGTGTGGATGTTTCCCAGAGATGGGTTGCGGCTGGAAGGGCAACCACTGCGTAAAAACTTGCTGGATAAGTTGGCGGTTCATTCCGCTGTGGCGACCCCAGATAAACAAAGGGACTAAGCCGACAAAAAAAATGAATGAATGAATGAAGGATAAACTTTATTTGTCCCAGAGACGAAATTTGTCTTGGGAAAAAAAGGTGCTACAACATTGCTCTACACATACAGTAAAAATAAATAAAACAAAACAATTAAGAACAAACAGTTAAGAACATACATTGCTTACAGAATAAGACCAGAAAAAGATCCTGCCTATTGCTCCACATTGATTAAAAAAAGATGTCATGTCCTGCCTGCAACCTGACAATCTCAAACTTTCCCTCAAAAATAAACCACAGAATTTCTATGTAATATGGAATCCATTAATTGAGTACTTCAACAAGACAGCAGTGATTGAACCCTAGTTGAAACTCCTCAAATCCCCCCTCATAATTTTCCTCTTCCCCCGCTCTCTATATTTTAGTTCTCTTATACATATGATATTAACATGATGTTCTTATTTAAAAGGAAAAAATGTATAATGTGTAATATGTATAATTAGCACTGATATACTATCATAATATAATTAAGAGAATGTTTTTTAATTAAGCTTTATAGACCTTTTTCTTGGAATGCAAAATTACCCATTATGCTTTGCGTGTATGCGCAAGGAGAATGCGAAGAACTTCCGGTCGGCAGCTGATGCGTGTAAACAGTCACATTTGGACAGCTTTGAAACGATAGTTTTAATCTATTTTACCTGCTTTTATCCTCTTTGAACTAATACTGTTGTCCATCAGCACCATCTCCTGGACTGATCATTTAAAGAAATGCGATCTAATAGGAAAGAAAACAGCTGCTGTGAGGCGTTTTCCCCTCGTTGTCAGACGGCATCTTCTGCAGTTTAAATGAAGCCTTGTCATCGCTAAAGTCAACATTTTCTCTTTATTTCAAATACATAACCAGCCCAAACAAATGTAGTTCACCAAAATGTTAAACACATATACGTAGCTTGTATTGTGCCACTGACACACTGGTTTAATAACTGTGACAAAGTGAAAATATAGACTAGTGTCATTTCGAAATGACAGAAAAACACAAACCGTGGTAAAAACAACACACGAAATAAAACACAAACGGCTCACGATTAGAATGAACAGCAAATCAGCCAGCAGAGGATCAATAACAGACTTTTATTGCTCATTTTTTTGTAAATTGCACGACTTTCATACCTGTTAAGTTTCATGCCAGTACTCTGGTTTGCTCTCTCCCTCTCTCTCTCTCTCTCTCTCTCTCTCTCTCTCTGTGTGTGTGCGTGTGTTAAAGAGCCGCTGAGCTAACAGCTGACAGGCCGGGAACGCACAAACACACAGTATTTCTGACGGCAGACACGTGAACTAGGAGAACGTTTTTCTCGTATTTCTGACGCGCTTGAACCACGTGACAGATTATAACGGCTTTAACAGACACATTTCTAAGTTGTGTGACACAAAAACACTGTTATCTATTAAAAACGTTTTTGAAACCCATTTTCGGAGTGCAAATTACCAGTTGTACACGCTGTAAACGGAAGTTTTTAGCATTCTAACGGAAGACGCTGGTCGCTATGGCGCCCTCCATGCAGCAGCCATGAAAAAGGTCTACAAGTCGAGCCAAAAAAAGAAACTAATTTTTAAATTTAATTTTAAAGTTTTTTACATTTTTTACAGTGTAGACAGGAGGAATATTATATGGAGTGACAAAATTTCAGCCCTCTCTCAAACAGACTGGGATTAATACTCAAGTCTGCGAGTGCTCAACATTGATTTTATAACTCTGCACTCCTCCTGAAGTTTCCAGAGCTATGAGCAACCTCTAAGCAATAACATTTTCATCTCAGCCTTCATTTTAAGATAATCTTTTTGAAGTTGCTTCAGTCCTGCGGGCCATAAACGCTGCGGGTCTGACCAGCTCACAGATTAACAGCGCATTTGTTTTTCTATGATGGATTTACCGTATTGTTTTTATACGCTGCTAATGATAGCTTACTTACTCTAAATTGACACCTCACGCTCACAAGGCTGTCTGCATTTCTACATTTTCATTAGGATGCTAATTAGTGTGATTATTGTGAAATTTCTCTAGGGAACTGTTAGCTGGTCCACACAATGTACAGTAAACAATTTTACAGTCTTTATGAGGATCATTGTAAGCAAGCCTGACCTACACACATACACACGCACTCACAAATCTACAGTAATGTATTCAAGTATTGACTAATTGTTCGTGTGTGTATGTGTGTGTGTGTGTGTGTGTGTTTGTGTGTGTGTCTTTACTTTCACAGTCTGTGTTCATAGACTTTGCCAGTCAGTCTGAGAATAGATGTGTCTCACCATCTGTTCTTTGACAAGGGTGAGTTTGTGCATCTGTTTCTCAGTGTGTGTGGGTGTGTGTGTATGTGTGTGTGTATTGATCAGCACTTCTGTCCACTGTACCAGCTTGTCAAAGAAGTGAGTGGCATGAGCAAAAATATCACAGTATGAATTAATAATATCCCAGCAATGACGTGTGTGTGTGTGTGTGTGTGTGTGTATTTGCATTTTTTGTTCCTCCTAGGCTGGCGTGATGCATTTTATAAAAGTATTCTGTTGTTTAAATGGTTAAATTACATTATCTTCCAGTTGAGCTCTTGGAAATTAAATCAAATAAAGTTAACCATGCAGTAATGACTATTTTTGGATATTCCAGTGAATAGATTATCCTTTTAAAATCTATCTTAAAAAGAGTGGTCCAGAGTGTATTTTTAAGGCTTGGTTGTGTTTATAAGATGCAAAGCAATGTGTGCTCATGTTTCACTTGAAGAAAATCATGTTATTTTTTCATTTTTTTGATTATATACAGCTACTCAGCTAACATGAATACCACTGTCATATTTCCTAGTTCCTCTAAAAGGCCCACCCTCAAGAGGCTCTGATTGGTTAGCTAACATAATGTGCTGTGATTCGCGGATTGGCTCCACGTGACCAGGAAAAGTGTCACGCCTCTAACAGCACATGCTTTTGCACTGTGTAATTACTGTCACTGAAAAAAGCTGTTAGCCGTATCTGTTTGAGTCTGAATAAGACAGTAAAATGAAGAGCACACAGCTGAACCTCTTACCTGCTCTCTAAAATAAAATCTGACAAGTGTCTTTCAAGTATATAAGCATGTGTAAAGTAAAATGAAAACTTTACATATCTTTTGCGAGTTCATCATGTAAGATGTAGAACGCACGGAAAGCCGCTGTATAGAGAGACACTGCAGCACTGGTGAAGACTGTGTGTGTTTACAGAGGTTTGACTGATAAATGAGAATTTGTAGCTGAATTGTTACCGGTGCCAAACAGCATTTCCCATTGTTTACATGCTTGTTTACATCCTCACTACAACATACCTTTAACGCTAGACACTAGGCATGTAATTGATTATTTTAACGCATAAAAAGACTTAAAGGTTTTGGCTCACAATCCACAGCTTCGTCTATTATGATTTGAGCTGCTCCTTCTTTGAGGAGTTTTTAGCTGAATCCAGCACTGAACTGGGAGAGATTCTGTAAGTTCTCCTTTGTCAAATGCTAACTCAGTGTTTCCTCTAGAATTTTCTTCCAGCTGAGGCGGCAGGCCTTTTTTTTTTACACAGATCTACCAACTACCTTTGGCCTTATTTCAATGACGAATGTTGTGAGCGCAGTATTAGAAGTCGAGATCGCATTTATGTAATAGCCTACAGCATGCAGATCTCTTTGCTTGCATGCCGATTTCCTCTGCTCGTGCACAAAACTTCTGTCACGCCCCCTCAAATATAAGCCGCTTCAAGAGCGCAGATCTTCTTGTGCGCTCTCAAATAAACACTGCTGAAGTGCGTTTTTAGTTTTAGTGCGTTTATGTAACGCGTATGTCTCCAGCATTTATTAGATTTGCTAGGAATATTTATGAATGTCTCTAATAGACCTACAGTGCGATATTAATGCGTCCTGAAGTAAAGTGAAACGGCTATACGTCGTGTTTGCTGGCCTCATGCATCACGCACCTGTCAGTCAGTCAGCACGTAACCTTAAAGGATTAAACAAATAACACACAGCACTATTACGGTTACATGTTTTACATATATATATATAGCTGCTCTGACATCGTAAAAAAAAGGAGCCTGATCAGTCTTTGGACAGATGTTTGTCTATGTTGCTAGAATCGCAAATATCAACTACGAACATAACAAATGATGTGGAAAATCTAACACATGTTACAGCAAGCAAAACTCTGGCATTGAATTCACAGGGTGACAATACAATACATCCTCATTTCTCTCCAAACAAATACCGACATCACACTAGTCCTCCCTTCTGTTTCACATTGTGCCTCCAAATATCCTCAATCGACCCACTTCTTGCACTTGCTCTATTTACTTTCCTCCCTCCAAAATCTTTCCTTCTTGACGTGAACACAAAACATCCCTAATATGACTTGAAGCTTTGATTGAACAATCATTTTCTCTTTTTTAGTTCCATTTGTCTCAATTTTTTTTATTTTCTGCAATATTTCCATCTGTTCCACAATTTTAACCATGACAGCTTTAAAAGTGTTGCATGTAAGTTTTTGACTCTCCTAAAGCATAAAATACTTGCTAAGTGAATTTTTTTTTATCTGAAAAACATAGCTGACCCTCTCTATAACCGTACGTTTACACCGAAAGTAGCCGGAAGTCTAAATTAATTTTCAATAAGAGCCGTCAGCGATTAGCGGAGAGGAGCAGCGTGCTGCGTCTTCGCCAGTGTGGCCGTCGAGGAGAGTTGAAATCAAGTCAACTTTATGGTAAAATAACGCGGTTCGGTGGCCAGCAATCAGAATGAAGAAGTCCACCGCTTGAGAGGAGTTTAGAGAACACAGACCTGTGAACTTTGGTTTTGACCACAGTTCTTCCCAAGGGTTTGATGATTGCCGGATTTTTTATTATTTACAATGTTATCTTACAGTAACATGCATTAAATAAGTTACTGGCAAATTACTGATGTGCATTAATGTTATATATGTATTTATCTTTAAAAAAGGCTGTGCTGCCAGAGCGACCTTGGACAATTTCGCCGCTTTCGGTGTGAATGTACAGTAAGTGAACTAAGTAGCTGCGTAGGGCCCCGTCGCCACTAGGGGCCTCCACAACCCCCTAATAGTGCGAGCCGCTTCCTTGTAAAAATCATTTATATTTGCATCTTACAAAATTATCTTCATTGACAGTGCTTTAGTGCTTAAATATTTATAAATTTTCACTGATGGTTATAAAAAAAATTATACCTTAAACCTGAAATTGTTTTTATGTGAAGGTCATGTGATCAACAGGAAGCTCGCAGCATCTCATTTCTCAAGGGTTGTGTTCTCGCAGTTCGAGTTTGTTCTTCCAAGGAAACCTGCAAGACCGACCGGTCAACACAAAAACGCGCGCCGTGCATAGACACAGCCATGGCCATTGCTTCATTGCCTGCCCCATTATATACCTGATTTATTTTGGAAATTGGACCACGAAAATGAAATGAAACTTATCCTTTAGACGTAGAAAAACTTAAGTCCTAATCATGATGTTAAAGACAAAATCTAGTAGCA
>NC_141027.1:13035000-13082500 GCF_052040795.2 Danio rerio | reverse complement strand
TTGGTCTCCCATTTATCCTGCTTATAAGGAAGGACAGAATAAGTTTATTTTTGTCTGATCTTTAAAGACCCTGCTTGTTTATTCCTTCTAATTTAATTTATTAAAATTTTTATAAAAGACTTCTATAGTTCTATTAAAATGGTTCTTTCAAAAGTTTGTTGAAATAAAACCTTTGTTCAGTCAGAAAACGTGTTCTTATTCTTTTCAGGGTCTTTGCTATGAGAATTACTATTTAATACCGTATACCGCGAAACCGTCAAACCGTGGTATTGTTTTAGATGATTATCATACCGTAAAAAATTCATACCGTTACAACCCTAATATATATATATATATATATATATATATATATATATATATATATATATATATATATATATATATATTTATATATATATATATATATATATATATATATATATATATATATATGAGACATAATAGTTCAGTTCAAGTATTTACTGTAAATAGTAGCCTATGCTGTACTAAACAGAAACAAATTATAGTATAACAGCTAAAACAAAAAATCCAATAAAACCAGGTGTTACACATTTAAAATACAATAGTAAAGGGAAATATTTTGGAATAAGATTGTAAATGTAGCTTGTGTGGACGCTACTGTGCAACTTGACTAATAAAATAGCTTCGCTACTGTAAAGCTATTTGATTTAGAAAGTAGCGACGCTACCGCCCAACACTGTAAATAAACAACTCGTTTCCAGGTAGGCTGATGAAGATACCTGCACACTCGACTCCTGTAATTAAAAATCTGAATATTTGTGTCCATGTAAATGTACTCACTGCCAACAATATAAACATCACAGCTTTATTTTTTATCCTCTCAGACTTGTTTCCAGGTTGGCTGAGAAAGATACCTCCACACTCGACTCCCGTAATTAAAAATCTGAGTATTGGTGTCCATATAAACGTACTAACGATCAACAATATAAACATCACATCTTTTTTATCTACTCTAACTTGTTTTCAGGCAGGCCGATAAAGATTGCCACACACTCGACTCCCGTAATTGAGAAATTAAAATATTGGTGTCCATATAAACAAACTCACTATCATCAATATAAACATCAAAGCTTTTGTATCTGCCCATACTTCTTTCCAGGCAGGCCGATAAAGATTGCTACACACTCGACTCCCGTAATTTAAAATTGTAGTATTAATGTCCATCAAAATTTACTTACTGTCATCAACATAAACATTGCAGCCTTTTTTATCTGCTTAGACTTGTTTCTAGGAGGGCTGATAAAGACTGCCATACACTCAACACCTGGAATTAAAAATCAGAGTATTGGTCTCCATATAAATGTACTCTCTATTAACAATATAAACACTGCAGCTTTTTTTTATCTGCTCAGACTTGTTTCCAGGCGGGTTGATAAAGATTGCTACACACTCGACTCCCGGAAACCCTGAATTGGTGTCCATGTAAATGTGCTCACTGTCATCAATATAATCATTACAGCTTTACATCTACTCAGACTTGTTTCCAGGCAGGGCGATAAAGATTGCTGCATATTTGACTCCTGGAAATTCGGAATATTTCAACCACTCAGAGGACGACTGAAGATCTGCTTCCAGAAATTTGCCATATGCATTAGATGTTTAGCCAAAAGGTCCATGGGCGGTGCTTGGCATGACGTCTAATGGGGCGTTCACACCAGAAGTGGCATTGCACAAATGCATAGCGATATTTGCGTGTAATTAGACACTAGAAAATTTGGAGTTCATTCATTCATCATTCATTTTCTTGTCGGCTTAGTCCCTTTATTAATCCGGGGTCGCCACAGCAGAATGAACCACCAACTTATCCAGCAAGTTTATACGCGGATGCCCTTCCAGCTGCAACCCATCTCTGGGAAACATCCACACACACATTTCACACACACTCATACACTACAAACAATTTAGCCTACCCAATTCACCTGTACCGCATGTCTTTGGACTGTGGGGGAAACCGGAGCACCCTAAGGAAACCCACGCGAAGGCAGGAGAACATGCAAACTCCACACAGAAACGCCAACTGAGCCGAGGTTCGAACCAGCGACCCAGCGACCTTCTTGCTGTGAGGCGGCAGCACTACCTACTGCGCCACTGCCTCGCCCAAATTTGGAGTTTACTTGATTAATTCGCCTATCAAATTCACTTCATTCGTGAGTGAAATTCGCTTTATAATATACGTGGATTGGCGTCATGGGCGGAGCTTCTGTCTGGCCAGTGAGTCCGGTTGCTTAATGGCTGACATGGTTTTTATAGAGGTGATAAACGACATAGATTCGTTCAAGGCCATGTCTTTTATCGTAAGTCTATCAGATCCTTCAGAGGCACATTTAACTTGGTTAGTTCATAAACTCCTCTAGAAGCTGTGCCTGAATGATGAAAGCTTTCAGTAGTACTTCTAATTGAGCCGGTCCCAGTTTGATGAGCTGTTGTCCCGTGTTGACAAGAGGATTTCCCCTCAGCACACCAAATAGAGGTGCTACATCATAATTACACCCCTACTAGAGCAAGCTACTGATTGGTTAACGAGGTGCGAATGTCCACCATTGTTCTGATCTTTCAAATTGAGCTTTAAATGCATCAATTTTGTTCTGCTTTATTTGCACAAATAGGACCACAGGATGCCTAATTGTATCTTTGCATTGACATTTAAACGACTTCCGATTGACGCTTCATCCACATCTGATGTGAAAGTACCATGAGGCTGAGACTATCCAGATAAAGAGACTACACCCTGCTTAGCTTCAGCAAGCAATAAGTCTTGTGATAAAGAGTGATACGTCTGTGGCTGCCAACAGATGCCAATAAAGGACCATTTTTTAAAGGCATCAGCCCCCGCAAGTTGTGTTAAAGCATGAAAATCCACTTCAGACCTCCATTACTCACAGCACCTGACTAATGGCTGCTATTGTCTCCATCTCTGTCTGCTTTCCTTCATCTGTCAGCATCACCACTCCTCCAGCCGTTCGCTTCACTTTCTCTCCGTCTCCCAGACAGTGAAGCATTAATAGGCCCTTTGACAACAGCACTGGAAACGGCCATTAACACGCAATTACCCAGAGACGTGATGTGTACAAACGGCAAGGTCAAAAGCTGGCTGTGTGTGTTTTTCCTCTTTAAATCTCCGACCTGGACTGGCAGGTTTATCTCGAGCACTGCGCTGGCTTCATGATGACTGTAACAACTGCACCTGAATCCGACAGATTTATAGCGGCGCCGGTGGCTGGAGGAAGGATTCGCGATAGCATCTGTTTTTACGATATGTTACTCGGGAGGTCTGTCAGTCAGCTTGAAAGTGGACAAAGATGAGGCGTTACACTGAAAAAAAGTGGTTCATTGGATGTACTTCAATTTTATAAGGTAAGTGGTTGAAAACAATTTGCAGTCAAAACTGTTAATAGCCGTCTTGTATGTTTTTCCCAAATTTCTCCCTAATGGAAAGACGTTTTTCAACACATTTCCCAATAGTAGTGGCTTACCCAATAGTTGTAATAACTGATTTCTTTTATCTTTGCCATGATGACAGTACAGAATATTTGACTAGATATTTTTCAGGATACTAGTATTCAGCTTAAAGTGACATTTAAAGGCTTAACTAGCTTAATTAGGCAAGATAGGGTGATTAGGCAAGTCTTTGTATAATGATGGTTTGTTCTGTGGACCAGTGGTCCTAAACCACCAGGCAGAGGACCAGTACCAGTACGTGGATCAATTGGTAATGGGCCGCACAAAAAATCATTAATTATTTCTGTTTTATTTATTATCTGAGTCTGAATAATCATTGATCTCCCCGTTTGCGTGGGTTTCCTCCGGGTGCTCCGGTTTCCCCCACAGTCCAAAGACAAGCGGTAACGGTGAATTGGGTAGGCTAAATTGTCCATAGTGTAAATGAGCGTGTGGGGATGTTTCCCAGAGATGGATTGCTGCTAGAAGGGCATCCGCTGCGCAAAACATATGCTGGATAAGTTGGCGGTTCATTCCGCTGTGGCAACCCCAGATAAATAAAGGGACTAAGCCAAAAAGAAAATGAATGAATGAATGAATGAACGAAAACTCATTTATTTTGAAAAGTATTTCATTTTTTTTTTTTAAATTACCGTATTCTCTCGTTTACAACTCGGTCACTTGAGCGGCCAAATTTAACCCACAAGCAGCAAAATGAGTAAGAAACAGATGTCTTCAGAAAGTTTCTTTGCTAAAGGGGGAGAGACCCAGTGAAGGCCGCCTGAACTTTGTCAACCAATCAGGCAAAACCATCATGTGCAAGAAGATCAACTGCTGGAGATCGCAAATGATGACGGACTTTTAAGGGCCGTTTGCATTTCGCGTCTTTTCTATAGTTTATGCAAATCCATCATTTCCAATGGTGGTGCATGACTTCTGTGCACAAGCAGCGTTGAATGAACCTAGTTGAATAAATGCCACGAGAATCGCACCACGCTACGATCCCCATCCTCCACCACCCCCCGCAAGGTCCACACTAAAATTGTCAAGTGTTGAATGGTCCACGGTGATATAAAGGTTGAGGAATACTGCTGTAGATAATCTAAAAATATATATTGCTTAAGAGGGCTAATAATATTAACCTTAAAATAGTTTTTTAATAAAATTAAAAATTCTTTTATTCAAGTCGAAATAAAACAAATAAGATTTTCTCCAGAAGAAAACATATTATATTATTATATTATAAAATTCCTTGCTCTGTTAAACATTGTTTGGGAACTATTTGAGAAATAAATTTAAATTCACAGTAACATGAATAATTTTGACTTATATCTGTTGAATGTAAACAAACAAATAAAGTTGAACAGTACTACATTTAATTTATTTGTTTAATTTTAGCTCATATAAATTGCCAGCAACCACTTACCTTAAAAAAAAATGTGGTAATTCCGATGCAATTTTTTTAGTGTGCGTAACTTCAGATTCCTGGGTCTGAACTGACACTGCTTGAACTTAAAAAATTGTAGCTTTTAGATTAAAACATGCACACTTTCTGTCATCAACAAACATTGCAGATTTTTTATCCACTTAGACTTACCAGACGGGCTGATAAAGATTGCAACACACTCGAATCTCGTAATTAAAAATCAGTTACAGTTATACAGTTTCCAACACATTTTTCCACAATCATTTTCAAAATTAAATTATTATGTCCATATTGACAGTACATAATATTTCACTAGTTGTTTTGCAATGAAAAAGCTTAACTAGGTTAATTAGGTGAACAAGGCAAGTTTATTAATTAATAATGAATTATGGGTATAAAGTAAGACATTGGACAACACTGATTTGTTCTGTAGCCAATGGAGAAAATAAACATTTATTTTAAAAATAATAATAATAAATAAAATATTAAATGAGTGTAGCACGGTGGCGCAGTCGGTTAAACTGAAATACAGTAGGGCGACATGGTGGCTCAGTGGTTAGAACCATCACCTTACAGCAAGGTCGCCGGTTCAAACCCCTGCTGGGTCAGTTGGCATTTCTGTGTGGAGTTTGCATGTTCTCACTGTGTTCGCGTGGGTTTCCTCTGGGTGATCCATTTTCCCCCACAAGTCCAAAGACATGCGCTATAAGTGAATTGGGTAAGCTAAAATTGTCTGTAGTGTATGAGTGTGAATGAGTGTATGGGTGTTTCCCAGTGATGGGTTGCAGCTGGAAGGGTATCCGCTGCATTAAACATGTGCTGAATAAGTTGGCGGTTCATTCCTCTGTGGCCACCCTAGATTAGTAAAGGGACTAAGCCGAAAAGAAAAGGAATGAAGGAATGAACGTGAAATGCTGTGAAAAGGCGTCTTGGTATGTTTAACATCACTTGGGATATATTAAAATATCACAAGGCTAAACATTCTGCCTTCAACTGTACATTTACAAATAATCATGATAATAGTTAATGTATAGTTAAAGTTAATGTAATGTAATGTAATTATTAAAAGTCAAATACAGGGCAAATGTTAGCTATTGAAGCTCAAGCTTCACGTCATGGATTGAGTTACGTCTTGTTAACAGAAAACCAAAGAACCAAACTAGAATTTTTACAAATTATCAAATGATTTGATGGTTAGCAGGTTTTGTCTCTTTATTTATTTCTATGCAGATGAACTTCGCAACAATATCACCCCAATCAACCTAGAATGATAAAGCTATTTAAGTCTTTGAAATTATTTGTTCATAATTTGTGCATCACTTTGAATAAAAGCATCTGCTAAACTGCAAATCCGTTGAGACGTGCTGTATTTTTTCAGATCTAAGAAAAACTACCTGTTCCAATGACTACCTGTTCCAGTGTCTTTTTTTTCCATTATTGCTCCAATTATAATAAAAAAACTGTCTAAAAGGAAATGTGCATGACAGACTTTACACATTCAGGATAAGAACATCCTGCTTTTTCTTTTCACTTTAAATTCCCTCTTCTGTTTTTCAGCACTGGGTTGCAGCTGGAATGGCATCCGCTGTGTAAAACATATGCTTGATGAGTTGGCGGTTCATTCCGCTGTGGCGACCCCTGATTAATAAAGAGACTAAGCCAAAGGAAAATTAATAAATAAATGAATAATTTCCTTTTCTGTCTGAAATAAATGTACTTAAGAAATATGAATCAATCACTGGCATCATGGAGACTCAGTGGTTAGCACTGTCGCCTCACAGCAAGAAGGTCACCGGTTTGAGTCTCAGCCGTGTCAGTTGGCATTTCAGTGTGGAGTTTGCATGTTCTCCCTGTGTTGGTGTGGGTTTCCTCCGGGTGCTCCGGTTTCCCCCACAGTCCAAAGACATGTGGTACAGATGAATAAGGTAAGCTAAATTGCCCTAGTTGCAGCTTAAAGGCATCTGCTGCATGTAACATGTGCTGGATAAGTTGGCAGTTCATTCAGCTGTGGTGACCCCGGATAAATAAAGTGACTAAGCTGAAGGAAAAATGTATGAACCTGTTTTTTTGTGTTATTTCACTGTAACCCATTGTATTGCCTTATTCATTTATTAAGGCTCTGGTCCACATAAATCTTTATGTCAATGTCAACAACTGACCTTATATTGTAGCAGGAAAAGGGTCAAGTAATCAATAGTTCAGCTTTCAAAGTCATGGTCAGAAGGAGATCAGCGTCAATGCAAACAGAGCATGCGTACAGCAAAAAAAAAACAACAACATATCTATATAAAATAAAAAACAAATGAATCAAATAAACTCTTAAAGTAGCCATTAAAGGGAAGTTAAGATTGTCATTGCATCCTTCTAACATGGAATACTTTATAACCACTTTATAAGGTCCTGAATTGAGGGAAAAAAAATGTAGACATTATTTCATTATCTGATTGAATTGCTGGCTAAGTGTTGCTAATAAAATGAAGGAAGATTGAAAATTGACAAATTCAAAGCAGAAATGAGATGTGCTCTAATAGCCCTGCCTTAATGGACCAATAGCCCCACCGTAAAGGCAATCCATGTGACCAGTAGTGAAGGAAATTCATTTTTACGGGATGGAAAGCTTATGGTATTTGATTAAAGATTCCGAGGGCAAACTAATTTTTACAAAATAATGATGTGCACAGATACATCATTTATAACAAGCACTTTACACAGTTGAAGTCAAAACTATTCACCCTCCTGTATTTTTTTTTTTTTCTTTTTCAAATATTTCCCAAATTATGTGAAATTTAGCGGTTTTTATTTTAGCGTGACAGTAAAACACAAACACGGTGATGAATATATTAAAATGTGCTTTTTTGTTTTAAAAATTAATAATAATGACAAAAAAAACCACATTTTTAGATCTCCTTACTTCCATATGCAGCCATGCTGCCGTTGTAGGTGGTGGATTCTAGGAAATGTCCTTAGTTTCGAGTGTGGTCCTGGAAAATCTCAGTTTCATGGGCTATCTAGTCATTCTCCTAAGTCCTACTCCTTCAACTAAAGGTAATTGAGACACCCCTTCACATGAACGCACAAAACCAGGGGTAAGGGCTAAGGGGTAGGGCCTAAATATCACCCAGTTATTATTGAGGGTCAACGCAATGAGACTGTAAACAGTTTTAGACACTTAGGGGTTATTTTAGATAGTGGTTTAAATTTTGGCTAACATAAAGACTACATCTATAAGGCAACACAGAGACTGTTTCTTTTTTTAAGAAATTAGATAGTTTTAATGTTTGTAAGGGTATTCTAACAAAGGTCTATACCAGTCTGCTTGAAAGTATCTCCTATACTTTTTCTTACTGGTCTGAAAATCTTGGGGCTAGAAGCATAAACAAACTTGCAAAAAATTGTTAACACCAGTAGTAAGCTCGAACCAGAACCCCCATAAGCAGCTTTTGGAACCCTTCTGTATATATAAATATATATACACACTGTATATATGTATGTATGTATATATATATATATATATATAGCAGCCCAAGACCCGTTGCTCAATGAAGCTAAGCAGGGCTGAGGCCCCGTTTACACTAGTGCATTTTAGTTTTAAAACGGCGTTTTAGAATGAAAACGATCCGCATCCACACTCACGTTTTACCCAGCGTTTCTGAACAGCTCTCCGTCCACACCAAAACGCTGAAAACGCACTTCACGTGACCACACACACACACACTTTGGCAATCGCTGGAGCCCATCTACCCAGATGAGAGCTCTGCTAGTCGGACTTCTCATCAAGCATCTCCCGCTGGATCTAATCTCATTATATTTATTAAACGTGATATTTCATTCATCTTGTTGTCTTTATCTAACGACATATTCCCTGACTTTGGTCATTGGAATCTATTACTTGTTCTCAGGTGTTTTGGCTGAGCGCAAAGATAAGTTAATGATTAATGTAACCACGTAGCCTACATTCTGTATATTGACTGATCGCTTGCCTTTATTTCCTATAATGTATAAACTTATTGTATGTTATACTTTTATAATGGCCATTATCGATTATTAAAACTGATATTCAACAAAAGAGAGGGTATGTTTCGTATTTTCACTGAAATTGAAAGGAGGCAGTTGTTATCGGCTTCGTTTTGTTATAAATATCCACACAGTGAAGATGACGCTCATCTTATGCAGCACGACGCCTCAACATGTCTGCTGTCTGTTTAGTTGTTAATATTAAAATAAAAATAGGCAGTTCCTTATATCAAGTTTACATTTTATTGTTGAGAAAGTGAAACAACGTAGCCAGAGTGATGTGAATGAAGTTATAAAGTACACTGTTCCCTGTGAAGATTGACGCGTGTCCTCGGTATGTTTTCCATATCAAACTGAGAAGAAGAGACTGCAGCCTTGATCATACTTGCGAAGTCTGAACTTACACGGAGAAGATTCAGGACTGAACTGTGTGTGGGCTACTTAATATTGAGGAAAAGCCCCAATCAGAGAGGCGAATGTCTGCAGCCCCGCCTCCGTTTTCAGATGTCTCCGTCTTTCCCCATCCACACTGAGACGGAGCAGCAGCGTTTCAGAATGAAAACGGCCTCTCCATCGTTTTCGAAACGCTCCGTTTTCGGCGCTCGAGAACTCCGGCGTAGTGTGGACGGATGGCGTAACCGTAGCAAAACTTATGCGTTTTCAAACTAAAATGCATTAGTGTAAACGGGGCCTGAGTCTGGTAAGTACCTGGATGGGAGACCACATAGGAAACCTAGGTTGCTGTTGGAAATGATGTTAGTGAGGCCAGCAGGGGGCGCTCAACCTGCGGTCTGTGTGAGTCATAATGCCCAAGTATAGTGAAGAGGACACTATACTGTCTGTGGAGTATGGCCATACACAACAAATGCACTATAAAATACACATTACTTACTTACTATTTGTTATTCTGTGAATTTGTCTGTGGTTTTAGAGCCAGAGTTGTGTGTTGGTATTCTAACGTGTTGTGCTTTGTGGTTGTGTTTTGTATTTGAGATGTTTAGTAACACTTTGTGAGGCCAAAGATGAATTTCCACATATGTGGACAACAAACACTAATCTAATCTAATCTATTAAAAATAGTCAATTTTGATATCATTGTGACTTTAAAACAAAAAATAAAAAACAAAGATATCAGAAACTTAACAGGACTCTTATTTAAGGTGCTTTAAATGCATCTCTCCATTTGATCCTCCCTGTCCATCAGCGATCATCGGCGTGAGTTAAAAGCATTAGAAGCTCACAATGTCACTCTGATCTGAGCGCGAGTGACTGGCGAGCCTCCAAATGCACCTGTGCATCCGCTGCATTTACCCACGTTCCCCTGCTCCGTCCACAGCAGCCCTCCAGCATCCGCCACTTGACCTTCTCGCTGTGTTTGTCTTATCACGACGCTGCTACAAACATCGCAACGCGCCAGGAATGCCAATGACATCCAGGAAAAGGAGTCTGCCTGCATCCAGCATGTGAAAGCTTCTTCTGCTATCGGCGCTCTGAAAACAACAGTTGTTATCGTCTGCAGACTTCAAACGCCGTGTTCACTTCATTCGTGAGTGAAATTCGCTTTATAATATACGTGGATTGGCGTCATGGGCGGAGCTTCTGTCTGGCCAGTGAGTCCGGTTGCTTAATGGCTGACATGGTTTTTATAGAGGTGATAAACGACATAGATTCGTTCAAGGCCATGTCTTTTATCGTAAGTCTATCAGATCCTTCAGAGGCACATTTAACTTGGTTAGTTCATAAACTCCTCTAGAAGCTGTGCCTGAATGATGAAAGCTTTCAGTAGTACTTCTAATTGAGCCGGTCCCAGTTTGATGAGCTGTTGTCCCGTGTTGACAAGAGGATTTCCCCTCAGCACACCAAATAGAGGTGCTACATCATAATTACACCCCTACTAGAGCAAGCTACTGATTGGTTAACGAGGTGCGAATGTCCACCATTGTTCTGATCTTTCAAATTGAGCTTTAAATGCATCAATTTTGTTCTGCTTTATTTGCACAAATAGGACCACAGGATGCCTAATTGTATCTTTGCATTGACATTTAAACGACTTCCGATTGACGCTTCATCCACATCTGATGTGAAAGTACCATGAGGCTGAGACTATCCAGATAAAGAGACTACACCCTGCTTAGCTTCAGCAAGCAATAAGTCTTGTGATAAAGAGTGATACGTCTGTGGCTGCCAACAGATGCCAATAAAGGACCATTTTTTAAAGGCATCAGCCCCCGCAAGTTGTGTTAAAGCATGAAAATCCACTTCAGACCTCCATTACTCACAGCACCTGACTAATGGCTGCTATTGTCTCCATCTCTGTCTGCTTTCCTTCATCTGTCAGCATCACCACTCCTCCAGCCGTTCGCTTCACTTTCTCTCCGTCTCCCAGACAGTGAAGCATTAATAGGCCCTTTGACAACAGCACTGGAAACGGCCATTAACACGCAATTACCCAGAGACGTGATGTGTACAAACGGCAAGGTCAAAAGCTGGCTGTGTGTGTTTTTCCTCTTTAAATCTCCGACCTGGACTGGCAGGTTTATCTCGAGCACTGCGCTGGCTTCATGATGACTGTAACAACTGCACCTGAATCCGACAGATTTATAGCGGCGCCGGTGGCTGGAGGAAGGATTCGCGATAGCATCTGTTTTTACGATATGTTACTCGGGAGGTCTGTCAGTCAGCTTGAAAGTGGACAAAGATGAGGCGTTACACTGAAAAAAAGTGGTTCATTGGATGTACTTCAATTTTATAAGGTAAGTGGTTGAAAACAATTTGCAGTCAAAACTGTTAATAGCCGTCTTGTATGTTTTTCCCAAATTTCTCCCTAATGGAAAGACGTTTTTCAACACATTTCCCAATAGTAGTGGCTTACCCAATAGTTGTAATAACTGATTTCTTTTATCTTTGCCATGATGACAGTACAGAATATTTGACTAGATATTTTTCAGGATACTAGTATTCAGCTTAAAGTGACATTTAAAGGCTTAACTAGCTTAATTAGGCAAGATAGGGTGATTAGGCAAGTCTTTGTATAATGATGGTTTGTTCTGTGGACCAGTGGTCCTAAACCACCAGGCAGAGGACCAGTACCAGTACGTGGATCAATTGGTAATGGGCCGCACAAAAAATCATTAATTATTTCTGTTTTATTTATTATCTGAGTCTGAATAATCATTGATCTCCCCGTTTGCGTGGGTTTCCTCCGGGTGCTCCGGTTTCCCCCACAGTCCAAAGACAAGCGGTAACGGTGAATTGGGTAGGCTAAATTGTCCATAGTGTAAATGAGCGTGTGGGGATGTTTCCCAGAGATGGATTGCTGCTAGAAGGGCATCCGCTGCGCAAAACATATGCTGGATAAGTTGGCGGTTCATTCCGCTGTGGCAACCCCAGATAAATAAAGGGACTAAGCCAAAAAGAAAATGAATGAATGAATGAATGAACGAAAACTCATTTATTTTGAAAAGTATTTCATTTTTTTTTTTTAAATTACCGTATTCTCTCGTTTACAACTCGGTCACTTGAGCGGCCAAATTTAACCCACAAGCAGCAAAATGAGTAAGAAACAGATGTCTTCAGAAAGTTTCTTTGCTAAAGGGGGAGAGACCCAGTGAAGGCCGCCTGAACTTTGTCAACCAATCAGGCAAAACCATCATGTGCAAGAAGATCAACTGCTGGAGATCGCAAATGATGACGGACTTTTAAGGGCCGTTTGCATTTCGCGTCTTTTCTATAGTTTATGCAAATCCATCATTTCCAATGGTGGTGCATGACTTCTGTGCACAAGCAGCGTTGAATGAACCTAGTTGAATAAATGCCACGAGAATCGCACCACGCTACGATCCCCATCCTCCACCACCCCCCGCAAGGTCCACACTAAAATTGTCAAGTGTTGAATGGTCCACGGTGATATAAAGGTTGAGGAATACTGCTGTAGATAATCTAAAAATATATATTGCTTAAGAGGGCTAATAATATTAACCTTAAAATAGTTTTTTAATAAAATTAAAAATTCTTTTATTCAAGTCGAAATAAAACAAATAAGATTTTCTCCAGAAGAAAACATATTATATTATTATATTATAAAATTCCTTGCTCTGTTAAACATTGTTTGGGAACTATTTGAGAAATAAATTTAAATTCACAGTAACATGAATAATTTTGACTTATATCTGTTGAATGTAAACAAACAAATAAAGTTGAACAGTACTACATTTAATTTATTTGTTTAATTTTAGCTCATATAAATTGCCAGCAACCACTTACCTTAAAAAAAAATGTGGTAATTCCGATGCAATTTTTTTAGTGTGCGTAACTTCAGATTCCTGGGTCTGAACTGACACTGCTTGAACTTAAAAAATTGTAGCTTTTAGATTAAAACATGCACACTTTCTGTCATCAACAAACATTGCAGATTTTTTATCCACTTAGACTTACCAGACGGGCTGATAAAGATTGCAACACACTCGAATCTCGTAATTAAAAATCAGTTACAGTTATACAGTTTCCAACACATTTTTCCACAATCATTTTCAAAATTAAATTATTATGTCCATATTGACAGTACATAATATTTCACTAGTTGTTTTGCAATGAAAAAGCTTAACTAGGTTAATTAGGTGAACAAGGCAAGTTTATTAATTAATAATGAATTATGGGTATAAAGTAAGACATTGGACAACACTGATTTGTTCTGTAGCCAATGGAGAAAATAAACATTTATTTTAAAAATAATAATAATAAATAAAATATTAAATGAGTGTAGCACGGTGGCGCAGTCGGTTAAACTGAAATACAGTAGGGCGACATGGTGGCTCAGTGGTTAGAACCATCACCTTACAGCAAGGTCGCCGGTTCAAACCCCTGCTGGGTCAGTTGGCATTTCTGTGTGGAGTTTGCATGTTCTCACTGTGTTCGCGTGGGTTTCCTCTGGGTGATCCATTTTCCCCCACAAGTCCAAAGACATGCGCTATAAGTGAATTGGGTAAGCTAAAATTGTCTGTAGTGTATGAGTGTGAATGAGTGTATGGGTGTTTCCCAGTGATGGGTTGCAGCTGGAAGGGTATCCGCTGCATTAAACATGTGCTGAATAAGTTGGCGGTTCATTCCTCTGTGGCCACCCTAGATTAGTAAAGGGACTAAGCCGAAAAGAAAAGGAATGAAGGAATGAACGTGAAATGCTGTGAAAAGGCGTCTTGGTATGTTTAACATCACTTGGGATATATTAAAATATCACAAGGCTAAACATTCTGCCTTCAACTGTACATTTACAAATAATCATGATAATAGTTAATGTATAGTTAAAGTTAATGTAATGTAATGTAATTATTAAAAGTCAAATACAGGGCAAATGTTAGCTATTGAAGCTCAAGCTTCACGTCATGGATTGAGTTACGTCTTGTTAACAGAAAACCAAAGAACCAAACTAGAATTTTTACAAATTATCAAATGATTTGATGGTTAGCAGGTTTTGTCTCTTTATTTATTTCTATGCAGATGAACTTCGCAACAATATCACCCCAATCAACCTAGAATGATAAAGCTATTTAAGTCTTTGAAATTATTTGTTCATAATTTGTGCATCACTTTGAATAAAAGCATCTGCTAAACTGCAAATCCGTTGAGACGTGCTGTATTTTTTCAGATCTAAGAAAAACTACCTGTTCCAATGACTACCTGTTCCAGTGTCTTTTTTTTCCATTATTGCTCCAATTATAATAAAAAAACTGTCTAAAAGGAAATGTGCATGACAGACTTTACACATTCAGGATAAGAACATCCTGCTTTTTCTTTTCACTTTAAATTCCCTCTTCTGTTTTTCAGCACTGGGTTGCAGCTGGAATGGCATCCGCTGTGTAAAACATATGCTTGATGAGTTGGCGGTTCATTCCGCTGTGGCGACCCCTGATTAATAAAGAGACTAAGCCAAAGGAAAATTAATAAATAAATGAATAATTTCCTTTTCTGTCTGAAATAAATGTACTTAAGAAATATGAATCAATCACTGGCATCATGGAGACTCAGTGGTTAGCACTGTCGCCTCACAGCAAGAAGGTCACCGGTTTGAGTCTCAGCCGTGTCAGTTGGCATTTCAGTGTGGAGTTTGCATGTTCTCCCTGTGTTGGTGTGGGTTTCCTCCGGGTGCTCCGGTTTCCCCCACAGTCCAAAGACATGTGGTACAGATGAATAAGGTAAGCTAAATTGCCCTAGTTGCAGCTTAAAGGCATCTGCTGCATGTAACATGTGCTGGATAAGTTGGCAGTTCATTCAGCTGTGGTGACCCCGGATAAATAAAGTGACTAAGCTGAAGGAAAAATGTATGAACCTGTTTTTTTGTGTTATTTCACTGTAACCCATTGTATTGCCTTATTCATTTATTAAGGCTCTGGTCCACATAAATCTTTATGTCAATGTCAACAACTGACCTTATATTGTAGCAGGAAAAGGGTCAAGTAATCAATAGTTCAGCTTTCAAAGTCATGGTCAGAAGGAGATCAGCGTCAATGCAAACAGAGCATGCGTACAGCAAAAAAAAAACAACAACATATCTATATAAAATAAAAAACAAATGAATCAAATAAACTCTTAAAGTAGCCATTAAAGGGAAGTTAAGATTGTCATTGCATCCTTCTAACATGGAATACTTTATAACCACTTTATAAGGTCCTGAATTGAGGGAAAAAAAATGTAGACATTATTTCATTATCTGATTGAATTGCTGGCTAAGTGTTGCTAATAAAATGAAGGAAGATTGAAAATTGACAAATTCAAAGCAGAAATGAGATGTGCTCTAATAGCCCTGCCTTAATGGACCAATAGCCCCACCGTAAAGGCAATCCATGTGACCAGTAGTGAAGGAAATTCATTTTTACGGGATGGAAAGCTTATGGTATTTGATTAAAGATTCCGAGGGCAAACTAATTTTTACAAAATAATGATGTGCACAGATACATCATTTATAACAAGCACTTTACACAGTTGAAGTCAAAACTATTCACCCTCCTGTATTTTTTTTTTTTTCTTTTTCAAATATTTCCCAAATTATGTGAAATTTAGCGGTTTTTATTTTAGCGTGACAGTAAAACACAAACACGGTGATGAATATATTAAAATGTGCTTTTTTGTTTTAAAAATTAATAATAATGACAAAAAAAACCACATTTTTAGATCTCCTTACTTCCATATGCAGCCATGCTGCCGTTGTAGGTGGTGGATTCTAGGAAATGTCCTTAGTTTCGAGTGTGGTCCTGGAAAATCTCAGTTTCATGGGCTATCTAGTCATTCTCCTAAGTCCTACTCCTTCAACTAAAGGTAATTGAGACACCCCTTCACATGAACGCACAAAACCAGGGGTAAGGGCTAAGGGGTAGGGCCTAAATATCACCCAGTTATTATTGAGGGTCAACGCAATGAGACTGTAAACAGTTTTAGACACTTAGGGGTTATTTTAGATAGTGGTTTAAATTTTGGCTAACATAAAGACTACATCTATAAGGCAACACAGAGACTGTTTCTTTTTTTAAGAAATTAGATAGTTTTAATGTTTGTAAGGGTATTCTAACAAAGGTCTATACCAGTCTGCTTGAAAGTATCTCCTATACTTTTTCTTACTGGTCTGAAAATCTTGGGGCTAGAAGCATAAACAAACTTGCAAAAAATTGTTAACACCAGTAGTAAGCTCGAACCAGAACCCCCATAAGCAGCTTTTGGAACCCTTCTGTATATATAAATATATATACACACTGTATATATGTATGTATGTATATATATATATATATATATAGCAGCCCAAGACCCGTTGCTCAATGAAGCTAAGCAGGGCTGAGGCCCCGTTTACACTAGTGCATTTTAGTTTTAAAACGGCGTTTTAGAATGAAAACGATCCGCATCCACACTCACGTTTTACCCAGCGTTTCTGAACAGCTCTCCGTCCACACCAAAACGCTGAAAACGCACTTCACGTGACCACACACACACACACTTTGGCAATCGCTGGAGCCCATCTACCCAGATGAGAGCTCTGCTAGTCGGACTTCTCATCAAGCATCTCCCGCTGGATCTAATCTCATTATATTTATTAAACGTGATATTTCATTCATCTTGTTGTCTTTATCTAACGACATATTCCCTGACTTTGGTCATTGGAATCTATTACTTGTTCTCAGGTGTTTTGGCTGAGCGCAAAGATAAGTTAATGATTAATGTAACCACGTAGCCTACATTCTGTATATTGACTGATCGCTTGCCTTTATTTCCTATAATGTATAAACTTATTGTATGTTATACTTTTATAATGGCCATTATCGATTATTAAAACTGATATTCAACAAAAGAGAGGGTATGTTTCGTATTTTCACTGAAATTGAAAGGAGGCAGTTGTTATCGGCTTCGTTTTGTTATAAATATCCACACAGTGAAGATGACGCTCATCTTATGCAGCACGACGCCTCAACATGTCTGCTGTCTGTTTAGTTGTTAATATTAAAATAAAAATAGGCAGTTCCTTATATCAAGTTTACATTTTATTGTTGAGAAAGTGAAACAACGTAGCCAGAGTGATGTGAATGAAGTTATAAAGTACACTGTTCCCTGTGAAGATTGACGCGTGTCCTCGGTATGTTTTCCATATCAAACTGAGAAGAAGAGACTGCAGCCTTGATCATACTTGCGAAGTCTGAACTTACACGGAGAAGATTCAGGACTGAACTGTGTGTGGGCTACTTAATATTGAGGAAAAGCCCCAATCAGAGAGGCGAATGTCTGCAGCCCCGCCTCCGTTTTCAGATGTCTCCGTCTTTCCCCATCCACACTGAGACGGAGCAGCAGCGTTTCAGAATGAAAACGGCCTCTCCATCGTTTTCGAAACGCTCCGTTTTCGGCGCTCGAGAACTCCGGCGTAGTGTGGACGGATGGCGTAACCGTAGCAAAACTTATGCGTTTTCAAACTAAAATGCATTAGTGTAAACGGGGCCTGAGTCTGGTAAGTACCTGGATGGGAGACCACATAGGAAACCTAGGTTGCTGTTGGAAATGATGTTAGTGAGGCCAGCAGGGGGCGCTCAACCTGCGGTCTGTGTGAGTCATAATGCCCAAGTATAGTGAAGAGGACACTATACTGTCTGTGGAGTATGGCCATACACAACAAATGCACTATAAAATACACATTACTTACTTACTATTTGTTATTCTGTGAATTTGTCTGTGGTTTTAGAGCCAGAGTTGTGTGTTGGTATTCTAACGTGTTGTGCTTTGTGGTTGTGTTTTGTATTTGAGATGTTTAGTAACACTTTGTGAGGCCAAAGATGAATTTCCACATATGTGGACAACAAACACTAATCTAATCTAATCTATTAAAAATAGTCAATTTTGATATCATTGTGACTTTAAAACAAAAAATAAAAAACAAAGATATCAGAAACTTAACAGGACTCTTATTTAAGGTGCTTTAAATGCATCTCTCCATTTGATCCTCCCTGTCCATCAGCGATCATCGGCGTGAGTTAAAAGCATTAGAAGCTCACAATGTCACTCTGATCTGAGCGCGAGTGACTGGCGAGCCTCCAAATGCACCTGTGCATCCGCTGCATTTACCCACGTTCCCCTGCTCCGTCCACAGCAGCCCTCCAGCATCCGCCACTTGACCTTCTCGCTGTGTTTGTCTTATCACGACGCTGCTACAAACATCGCAACGCGCCAGGAATGCCAATGACATCCAGGAAAAGGAGTCTGCCTGCATCCAGCATGTGAAAGCTTCTTCTGCTATCGGCGCTCTGAAAACAACAGTTGTTATCGTCTGCAGACTTCAAACGCCGTGTACTCGGCTTGTGAGTACATGAAAGGCTTTTCCCGAAAAAGTCGATGCGGAGCAATATCACAGTGAATTAGAGACGCACGGTCACGTGTGAAGAGCAAAACGATCTGATGTGATTGAAATCTTGCCTCTGTCAAAGATTAACCCTTGTCAGTGTCTCATATATATGCTGTTATCGTTCATTGCTTGTTTAAAAATAAAAACACACTACCACTGGGTGAGATACAGATCAATCTTTAGCTGGATTTAAGCTGTCATCACAGACAGGAAACTACAGCCTGCTCTTAATGTTTTATATGTACACTGTAAAACATATCAGTTAAAGGAGCAGTAGGTGATCTGCCAAAGTCCTAACTAGCTTGCATAGCATCTTTGAAACACAGTCCCACCCCTGCTATCCAAAGCCACGTCTCCGGAAATCACGAACGCGCACATTAAAGATGACCGTAGACAACCCACTTGATCATGGCATTAGTTAGGTAGAAAACTTGATAGTTCTTTATAAAACGACGATTCTGAACGAAAAACTGTATTATATCAACTTTTTTATTTATTTATTTTATTTATTTAAATAAAATTTGTTGTCCAACATTGAGTATGTTTACAATGACTTTGATTAAGAGTCACCATGTAAACAGTGATTTTTGATTACTTTAATGCAACAAAACAAAATTCTAACTGAACTAAACAAAAATGAAAATAAGACATGTGGAGTATGCATATATTAGTGGCATTATTAAAGTAAACACAATCAATTCCGCAATCAAACTATTACCGTCACACTGCTGTAAGCCGCAGGCACTCACATCATGAAATGCAGAAGTTTTTCCTTTCCATTTGGTGTGCGTTATTAAAATCCATAACACTTTCACCAGTCCTTACTCCTCATTTGCGTCTAATACCCATTGTCATGGGGGCTTGAATGAAATGTTAATGTGTAAAAGTGAAACTGCTGAACTGCAGTGAAAGTCACCCACAATTACATGCAACTCTTACATGAAAACACTTCAAGTAAACATCTTAATTATATTATCGTCTATTAAGGTAAATAACTAGATTACAGATGCCCATGTAAGCCTAGTCAGTTGTGTCTTCGAAGTCAGTGAAATATCCAGAAGGGCATCCTGCACGTTTGATTCAGAAGGGCACATTTTGTCAGACGCTCACCTGTTTTAATTTTTAACCCACTCCATTTTATTTGTATATATTTTACTGGAACGCATTAACTCGACAGGTGCCTCCTGATAGTTAGCTGTGGAGCTAACATTAATCAGATTCACTCTAGTGAACACATAAAAATCATTATTTACTTGAGTGCACGCCTCAAGTCTCCCCCCCTTAATAGGTGCTGGCAACCCGCAGTTTTAAAACGCCTGATATATAATGCATTACCCAGCAGCTAGCTCTCTGCAACTCTCACATGGTCGCCCACTGAAGCTAAGCAGAGACCACTTGGGAAAGGTAGATTGCTGCCAAAAGTGCTGTTAGTGGGACCAGCAGGGGGCACTCAACCTGCGGTCTGTGTGTGTCCTAACGCCCCAGTACAGTGAAGGGGACTCTATACTGATTGGTGCACACCGTCTTTTGAATGAGACATTAAACCGAGGTCCTGACTCTAAGTGGTCATCAAAAATCTCAGGATGTCCTATGAAAAAGAGTAGGGGTTTAACCCCGACATCCTGGTCAAATTTGCCCACGGGCCTCTGCCCATCATGGCCATACCCATATTATAATTGGCTTCATCACTCTGTCTCCTCTCAACCAGCGGTTGTGTAGTCTGGCACAATATGGCTGCTGTTCGTCGCGTCATCCAGGTGGATGCTGCGCACTGGTGGTGGATGAGGAGATTCCCCTCAATGTGTAAAATGTTATCAGTGTCCAGAAAAGCGCTATATAAATAACAATTATTATTATTATTATTATAACAACAATAGAGCACATTTTCAGTTGTGTAACTTGTCATAATGTGAAATATTTCATGCATGCAAGGATCGCTGGTCTAACTCTCTCACGCTCTTAAAGTGACTACTGTATGCTTAGTGATTGGCCGGCGGGGTTCTGGAATTACACTTATTGCTAAACCACACATGCTATTTCAGAGCGAATATTCAGAGTAGCATAATAAACATTATAGGAAGCGTGTCCTAGGATGTCTTTATTCAAAAATAAACCAATGTGAATATAAAAGCAACTTGACCTCAGTAAAGCAGGCTAGGTAGAATAATGTTCATGTCTGGTGATTGGGCTGGCCAATCATGGAGCACCTTGACCTGCTTTCAGGAACTTTGATGTGGAGGCGGAAGTATAAGAAGCAGCGTTATCCTGCTGAAGAATATGCTCTCTCCTGTACAAATTATAATATTTGCAACTCTGAATCTATTCAATTGGTTTGTGCAGCGTTTCCCAACCCTGTTCCTGAAGGCACACTAACAACACACATTTTCAACCTCTTCCTAATTAAGCACCTAAATCAACTCTGAGCATTAACAGAAACCCCAAAACCTAAAGTTTATGGGTCAGATAAGGGAGACACCCAAAATATGCAGTGTTGGTGTGCCTCCAAGAACAAGGTTGGGAAACGCTGGGTTAGTGGACTATGGTACAGTATATCACAGTGTGAGGACACAAATAGAGAAGGACGGCCTGAGGACTGTCAAATGTGATTGAAATCTTGCCTCTGTCAAAGATTAACCCTTGTCAGTGTCTCACATATACGTTGTTATCGTTCACTGCACGGCACAAAAAAAGCAGCATTGCTGGGTGAGAATCCTTGAGCTGTCTGATTGATCTCCGAACGGCTTTAAAACTGTCATCATGCTCAGGAACCTACAGCCTGGTCTCAGTGTTTACATGCGCTTTCACATGAGTGTGATGTGATAAAGCGAAGCCAATCGGTGGCAGTATTGCTTATAAACCAATCATGAGACCATTAATCACCTTCAGCTAAAAGGTCACACCTTATAGCGAATGCAGTTTGTCTTTTTAGGTTTGTCCATTGTGTACTTTGACTTTCTCTATTGTCCACAAGTGTAAATGTATCTTTGGCTTCACCACATAACTACATCAACTACAACAAGCAACACAAATACATTCAACATCATTGCATAAATTACGTTAAAAACCTAAATTTACTCTATTCATACTTAAATTGTAATGGCTGTTTGCACAAATAACATGCAATACACATTTTTCTTAGTTGAGATTGCCTAGAACAAATTTTTGATGGCGAACGCTGAAATTGCATGACATGCAATTTTAGATTAAATAGATAGTTCATCCAAAAATGAAAATTTGCCATCATCTACTCACCCTTGACTTGTTCCAAACACAAAAGAAGATATTTTGAAGAATGTTGGAAACCTGTAGCCACTGACATTCATGTTTGTTTTGTTAACTATGGAAGTCAACGCTTATAGGTTTAAAACATTCTTCAAAAACATCTTCTTTTGTGTTCGACTAGGGCAGCATGATATATCGTTTCAGCATCAATATTGTAATGTGTGAATGCGCAATATTCACGTCTCAGGATCTGTAATGTGGAGTCAGAATTCTAGATGACCAGGTACAATTGTTAAGTAATTTTGGACCATTCTCTGAAAACTCTAGAGATGGTCGTGTGTGATAATCCCATTAGATCAGCAGTTTCTGAAATACTCAGACCAGCCCATCTGGCCTGTCATTATATCTATTTTTGTGGCACGATATATAGCACCAAAATGCATTGCGAGAAACAATATTATTGTCACTGTAAGACTATTTTGACACTATAATGGCATCCTAAGGCAAGTAGACTATAATTTATTCTTAAGAAGGTTCTTAAGAAAATATTCTTAATAAGAATATTTTAATTATAGTCCTTTAAACAATTTAATAATTAGGCATTGGAATCAGAATGTGAAAACGTATATTCTAAACAAATAAATAATAAAAAAAATATTAACAAAAATGTCCAAGGTATAAAGAACTAGAGAAAAAATATACATGAAAATATGCTATAGCAATTTATAGTAAATACTATAGTGTTTTGTTTAACCTCCTAGGGCTTTAGTGGACAGAACATTTTAGCTCTTAAGTGGCTATTTAAAATCCTTTGAATGTTTTTAATTATGTTACATACATACAGTGTCATCCTGCAACTGTTTTGCAGCATATGAAATGTCCCAAACACTATTTTCAACTGTCCAAAATAGGAAAAAAAAATGTTTTTACTCTCTGATAGTCAAAACATGTTCAAAAAATTCTGTTAAATATGCATTAAAAACAGTCAGTAAAAAGTGTTTTATGTAGATTCAAACCACGAGTCCACATATATGGACATCCTTTTTATCTAAAAGTACATCATATCAAAAGAGAATACTTAGGGTTTTATTCTAATTAGGCTTCAAAAAGCCTAAATGGGAAAAAGTAATAAAAAATACATGCACAAAGACACCTTGAGCCTTAAGAGGTTAACCATACTGACACAGACACCTCCAACATGGATAAAGAGGCCAGAAATCAGCTAAAATATGGCAAGAATTGTATATGTGTGGCCGATATTTAATGCATCACCAAAAATGATAGAGGTCACATCCATATGTTATGCGATAAGTTAATATATTGATTTTTGTGACAGGCCTAGTTCAAAGTCACTTAAATCACCTTTCTTCCCCATTCTGATGCTCAGTTTGAACTGCAGCAGATCGTCTTGACCATGTCTACATGCCTAAATGCACTGAGCTGCTGCCATGTGAATGGCTGATACAAAATTTGCATAAATAAGCAGTTGGTCAGGTCAGGTGTACCTTATAAAGTGGCTGGTGAGTGTTCAACAGAACAAAACGACTCAATCTGGTTTAGAACAAGTCAAGATATTTTTGGGGTGAAATATCCTTTTAAATCTAGTCTCAATTTTCCAAACCCCCAAAGCAGATCTGATTGCAAATAAATCAACACTTAATAAATACAATACAGGGCACAAAGTACTGTAAAAATACTAAAGAACTTTCTTCCAATTTGTGACTAATTTAAAATACTAGCAGATAACGTCCAAGCTGAAAATGTACCAGATCCATTATTTTTTCATTATCTTTGCTTTCAATAGTAAACATAATAATAAACTAAAGATACAAATAATAAAGTTTGCTACACCAAAACTGCAAACTATCCATAAACTACATGATTTCCGCTACATTCATTCTGCCATGGCGGGGCGCCACACTAAAATTCAGCCCACCATGGCTACATTACAGCTTCTCATTCAAAACATTCAGTCATTGTTGTTGTTGTTTTTTTTTTATAGCGGGTTGTAAATCGCACCAAAACGCATTAAAAGGTAAGTGAATTATAACACTGCAAACTTTTCTGTAACCCTAGTAGTGCTGTGCGTTATTTGTTTAATCCTTTAAGGTGACGTGTTGACTGACTGACTGACAGGTGCGTAACGCGTGAGGCCAGCAAACACAACAGTTAGGATGAACACGGTTTCCACAAATTTGACTTTATTCATAGATAAAGGTCTATGGTTCTGCACACAGTGACTTTTGCTGGAGTCTTGCTGGAGTTTATAGCAGTTTCACTTTACTTCAGGACGCAATAATGCCACTCTATGGGTCTATTGGAGAAATTCATAAACGTTACTAGTAAATCTTATAAATGTTGGAGACTTGATACATAAGCACACTAAATCGCACTTCAGCAATGTTTATTTAAGAGCACACAAGATCTGCGCTTGAGCAGCGTATATTTGAGGATGTGCAAGAAGTTTTGTGCATGAGGAGAGAAAATCGGCGCACATGCAAAGAGATTTGCATGCTCGTATTACATAAATGCGATCTCGACTTGTAATACTGCGCTCGCGACATTTCTCCATTTGTCATTGAAATATGCTATAGGTAGTTGGTAGATTTGAGTAAAAGACCTCCTGCCACAGCTGTAAAAAATCCTAGAGGAAACACTGAACTACATCTCTATTGATCAAACAAATCCCATCACAAACAATTCTCTACAGCACTGTTTCCCATCCCTGTTCCTGGAGTCCTGGAGGCACACCAACAGGATATATTTACACCTATCTGACCCACTGATTTCAGGTTTTGGAGTCTCTTCTAATGTTTTGATGAGTTGATTCAGGTGTGTTTGATTAGGAGGAGGTTGAAAGCGTGTTCTGTTGGAGTGCCTTGAGGAACAGAGTTGGGAAACACTGTTGTACAGAAACACAGAGGACAAGCCTTTTTTTCCAAAGCACAGTGTGAAATACACATCAATATTAATCAAATACATCACAAATTCGTTTTATACACGTTTAATATGGAATATATGTAGGAAAAAAAGACTGATTTGCAGCTTTAAAGAGTTGATATTTAATAAACACATAAAACAAAAAACAGTTAATTGAAAATCTATTTCTTTACCCAGTTTACTGTTGAGCTGTGGTGTCAGGTTGTAAAAACATTAGTGTCCATGTCTCTCTTTTGTAGGAAGCAGCTTCTCTGTTCAGCTGACTGCGCTAAGCATTTCTTCAACTGGATATTCCCAAATCCGTGCTTACAAAATCTGCTTTTGTCTAGTACAGCATGAAATCTCTGGCAATGCATTGGATGTGAGAGTCCCAGCTGAACTGGCATTAAGACGAGCTAAAGCTGATTACATCCACAACGCTAATAAAAACTTCTCACACTAATTGGCATGTCCTACAAAAAAACGAGCATAGTTATGAAAATTGATGTTACTACTGTAAGTGTATGAATGTGGTATTAAGCTGAACTAGTGATCAATCAATAAATCCAACACAGGCTCAATCTGAAAATGTAGCCCTGTATACATTTCAGGAGATTGTGAATTATGTAGCCAGAGGAACGTATGGCCGCATTTTGTCTTTAGAATTAAGGCTACGGGGCGGTATGATGCTGTTTCTTTTCATGCTTACTAGCAGCTTACTAGCTGCCCGCCTACCTCTTTTCTACCTCTTATACCATAATTATTATTTTTTTATTATTAACTAAAAATTTACATGACTATCTCTCTAATTTCACTTTCTATCGAGCTACTGTCATATCCTAATTAAGTAAAAATAATATTTTTTTAAATAATGAAATTAAAACATAAACAATAAGCATTTCTATTTGAAACTATGAATTCCAAATTCACCACTAAAAAATAAATAAGAATAAATAAAAACAAAACACTGGATTAATAAATCTTTTTAACAAACAAACAAACAAAAATTAATCAATAAAAACAGCAGAAACAAAACAAAATGCAAAACCTGTAGCAATGGCATAGTATTTCACTCAAATACTTCAAATAGCTTCAGCTTTCCAACATTTTTCTAAATATCTGCTTTTGTGTTCAACAGAAGAAGGAAACTCAAAACAAGGATGAGCAAATTATGACAGAAGAAACAGAGAAGAAAAGGATCAATATTTTGTATTTTTCCAGTGCTTGTTACAATCAATTAATCGATCAATCAATCAAATAAACCACAGAACGTAATCTTAATTATGTCTATATGACAGAAAATATATGTTGCCATGAATATAATTGAACTACTATGAATTAATTTTTCAAAAATAATTAACATGTCTTTATCTCTCTAATTTCACTTTGTAGAGCTACTGTCATGTCCTAGTAAAGTCAAAATCAAATTTCTTTTAAAATAATGAAGGTAAAAAATAAACAATAAGCATTTCTATTAAGAAATATTATAAAATTCCAAATTCCACAATAAAAGCAACACAAAAAATTAAATAAAAAACAAAAAAATGGAAAATAAATAAATAATATTAAAAAACAAACAAAACCACAACAAAAGCAAAAGCTGTACCACTGCCATTGTATTTCACTCAAATACTTTAAATCAAAAGATTCAGCTTTCCAACATTTTTCTATATATATATGATTTTGATTATGATTTATATGAAAGAAAATCGAAGGTTTAAAAAGGAGAGAGCAAATTATGACAGAATAATTTTTTCCCATTTTTCAATACCATCTAGTCAGAAAAGAATCAAATACTTTTCTATTTGCCCGGGGTTTGTTACAATCAATCAATCAATCAAACCACAGAGTGCTATCCTAATATGTCTCTATGACAGAAAACATAATATACTGTATGTACAGCCATAAATAAAATACTCAATGAGAACTTACAAAAATTATGATCATAAGTTTTTTTTTTTTATTATAACTAAAAGTAACATCTCTCTCTCTCTCTCTCTCTAATTCCACTTTCTATCAAGCTACTGTCATATCCCAATAAAGTAAAAATAAAATTTCTTTTAAATTAATGAAACTAAAACAAACAATAAGCATTTCAGCCAAATGGAAATATGAGATTTCTGGAAAACTGTCAAAACAAATGTGTCTTGGGCTAGTATGCAGTAATTACTCTCATTAGAGACAAATTGAATCAGTAAAATGTTATAAAACTGCCTTGGTAATCGGTGCCCCCCTAATGGGTTGAGTGGCAATGACCACAGGAACTATGAACCGTGCGAACAATAACAGCAGAAACTACAGTGCTGAGCTGGAAACAATAGTTACCATGGTAAGAAAAACCAAGGCTACACTTTTCAATGAAGAAAGCATTTCTCACAAGAGTTAAGTTTAAATCAATTTCTATATACAGTAGGCACACACTATAGGCACACACACCTGAAGTATACAATAAAGCTTTGTTTCTACATATATGTGTACATGTATGTATGCAGGGTTGGGTGTAATTAACCACAAAGCAATAAGTTATTGTAATTAGATTACTTTTCTGCAACAAAAAATGGATCTAATTTTTTATGTAACTTAATTACAGTTAGTTATAATGTAATTGCCTTAATTCTGGATTAATAAATTCAAAGAAGCAAAGATACAAAATACTATTTTTCAGCTGAAGGTTTAGCTTACGAAATAATAATTTTAGTCAGAAATTAATGACGGTATTATTATTGTAAAGTTTTGAACTTTATTAATCAGGGGTCGCCACAGCAAAATTAACTTCCAACTTATCCAGCGTATGTTTTACGCAGCGGATACCCTTCCAGCTGCAACCTATCACTGGGAAACACCCATACACTCTTATACACTACAGACAATTTAGCTTACCCGATCCACCTATAGCGCATGTCTTTGGACTTGTGGGGGAAACCAAAACACCCGGAGGAAACCCAAGCCAACTCAGGGTGAACATGCAAACTCCACACAGAAATGCCAACTGACCCGGGACTCAAACCAATGACCTTCTAACTGTGAGGTGATCGTGCTAGGCTATCCAAAGTGCATGGACAATACTCTTCTTTTCATTCAACAAGTTTGGGTAAGAAGACGCTAAGGGGTAAGATTCTGGCTGTTAAAAATCAACTTGTCAACAGGTACAGAAATGTCAACAGGTACAGAAAAGGCATGTTCCTTCAGGCTTGCTGTCCTAACTGCGAAATAATAAAATTTAAACTATGCCTTATTGTTTAGCATGTGTTAATATTCCATAATGTTACAATGTATTAACATACTGTGGTTGTTTATTATTTGGATATGTTTGTAAAAAAAAAAATTAAGATTCTAAACAATGTTTTATTTCGATTTATAACAATGAATATTGACTAATTGTTATACAAATCATTTTCTTGTTTTGTCACTTGTTTCAGAGTGATTATTCTAAGTGATTTCAAATAAAGTGTAAAGTAAATTTTTATTCTTTGTCCTTGTTTGTAATTTAATCAACTAAATATTTAATTAAATGCATTTGAAATTGTAAGTACAATAAACTTAAAAAGTATTGCTTTATCAACAAGACGAAATGAGCTTTTTTAGGGCGAGTTTCCATAAATCTTTTAAGTTCAATCAACCTGTCTGGGCTTACAGTGTACCCACTGCGCCATATACCAAACCATATTACCATAAATTTGCCATATATCATTTCAAAATTTATTTAATATTTTAAAAAAACCAAGAAAACTGCTTTAATACATAATAGTGATGCAGTATCATTTTTAACATTTTACAATGAACTTATTACAGTAATGACATAATGCCATTTATAACACAATTTATGTTTAAAGCTAGGAATAAATTACATCCAAAATGTATACAAAAGTTTTTTTGAAGAAAGACAATGGGCATATAATCTGAGAGAACAGCTAAATTTTCGGAGGTTGAAAACAAGGACAACTTTAAAAAGTTTGTTTATGTCTGTCTGTGGTGTAAAATTATGGAACAGTCTAGATCAGACTCTCAAACAATGTCAGCATAATAATCAGTTAAAAAAAATTGTATAAATATATATTGTTAAAGGAATATGTTGATAAAGGTGATTGAAAAAAATAAAATAAGAAAGGTATGATGCAACTTTAATTAAGTACTATGTACTATGTTTTTTTTTCTTTCTTTCTTTGTCTGTGTTACAAAATGTAGAGGTACAAATGGATTTAAACATATAATATGTCAAAGATGCCAAAAGGATAAAATATGTCTCATGTAAAAAAAAGAGATGGGTAAAAGAAGAAATGTTTAAATAATAGAAGAATGAAGTATGTGGTAATGGTGTGGGAAAATAATAAGCTTGTGCTTCATCCCACTCCATTTTCGACCATGTTGCAATGTATTTTTTGCTAATGATATTTTATGCATGACATTTTTAAATAAAAAATTAATTAATCAAAATCAATGGAGTTTAATTCTAAATACACTGGTCAAGCTGCTCCAGCCTTTGCCTTGATTTGCTTACTGATGTCTAGTGAATTGTCCTCTACCTGGCAAGTGACAATGTTTACATTTTAAAAGTCTGATTCATTAACAACATTTTACTTTAGTTGGCTTTTTTGAAGCTCCTCAATTAAACAAAAAAACAAAAGGTTATGGTAAATTGTAAATGACATGCTCTGTCAAAGGCATTCGCCCCAACCAACTCCCTATCTTTCATCCTCCCTCTTGGTGGGCCAAACATTAGGTTACCCTACTTTGGGCATCTCTGCTCTAATCTAAATTCAAGGACAGATAAAACAACATCTCTGCATGTTTAGAATAAAAGAGACTTTTACAATAGAAAAAAAAAGTAGAATAATGTTGAATATTTGTATTTGTAAGCCAACAACACAAGGTCAAAATTATTGATTTTTCTTTTATGCAAAAATCATTAGTCTATTAAGCACAGATCATGTTCCGTGAAGATATTTAGTACATTTCCTCCTGTAAATATATCAAAACTTTGTTTTTGATAAGCAAGGTGCATTGCTAAGATCTTAATTTGGAGAACTTTCAAGGTGATTTTCTCCTTCAGATTTGTTCAACCCTCAGATAAAGTAAAAAACAAAAATTGTCCTATTTTAAAAGTACATCAATGGAAAGCTTATTAATGCAACTTTTATGACTGGTTATGTCATCCATGGTCACATAATAAAACAGGGGTCAGCAATCTTGTTCCTGGAGGTCCGGTGCTCTGCAGGGTTCAGCTCCAACTTGCCTCAACACACCTACCTGGTGTTTCAAGTATACCTAGTTAAGCTGCGGTTAGATTAGAGTTTGAGCATGTGGTATTCTGTCGTGCGGTGCTGGGAAAAGAGGCTAGATTAAACAAGCTTATTAGACATTTTAAAAAGTTTTACTTTTTTAAATCATGTTTTGATCCTCGATTGTTTTCAAGCAATCTATGCGATTTCGCAGGTCAGAGTTCACCAAGCTTGAACTTTGCACCACAGCAACCTGCAAAACTTGATGCATTCGCATTCGCATTCGCATGCGTATTAATTGAAGTCTATGGGAGGAAAAGCCCAGTGTATCCGCAGCTTAAGACCTTGATTAGCTTGTTCAGGTGTGTTTGATTAGAGTTGAAGCTAAAATCTGTAGGACACCGGACCTCCAGGAACAAGTTTGGTGATCCCAGTAATAAAACAACTACATTACACGCCATAACATTGCATGTTTATAGTTAAAGAGCACGGAATAAAATGTGATTCTTATTTTTAAAAAATATGAACGTTAAACGCATTTTATTTAGTATTAAACAGAGGTGAATGAGTTTGCCAGTAAGCATCTTAAAAAAATCTATTAATACGAAGATAGTTTAAAAAGACTTAATGGTTATAGAATGAAATACATTACACATCATTTAGAAAATATATTTAACAAGGTCATCTACAGTATGTTACTGAGAAATTCCATGCAAATGTCTACCATGCCATAAAAAAAATTAAGTTTTTAACCAAAATAATGAAACCCTTTCTAGATTTTTTTTTTTTTTTTTTTTGTGTTGGCTTGTATTTTTCAGTTCTGTAAAAATACTCAAAAATGGTTCCGTCAATGTTTTCCAACAATTATATTTGATTCACCAAATCACACAAGTGGCAATTTCAAACCCATAATGAAGCTTTTTTCCTCATAAATGCAAAAAAAGTCAAGTAAAACTAAATCCATCATGTTTGTTCTATAGTCAGCCAACTCTTTTTCTTTTTGACTAGCATCATTTATTATGGGTTGTGCAGCTTAATTCGCAGAATTTCTACAAAGCATTTGGTGTGACTGTAAACTCTTAAGAGTTTTGGGGTCACATCCATAATACGTTTATTTTCCTCATTTAAAATGTAACAAATGTTTACGATTGATATTTTCTGATCCCATAACTCTGCGGTTTGTTCTTGTGGAAAATATAAACAAATGCTTCAATATAACGTTGACATATACTTTCTCTGTGTTTTTATATTTTAAGTTTTTCCTGAAAACGTCACATCCAAAATGCTGAATTGCTCTACTCATTTTTATCTTAAACATTAAAACATTGGTTGCATTGGTATACTAAAATACAGTAAAATAGGTATAGTACAATAAAAATAATGATCAATGAAATAATGCATGTACATTATGACATCTTATCTAGAAATCGACAGAGATAAATATATACACAACACACAAGCATGTAAACATTACATTTAGAAAGACTCAAAAGCAGTATGGCAAAAATGCTATCTCGATACTTATTTTCCATATTGAACGATCACGATATATATATACTCTGATACAAGTTGTAAATGCTTCTATTTAAAAGAGCACCCCAACAATGACTAAAGCCACAAAAATTAGAGGGTCTATTGAATGGCATTACATTTTTGGACAATTAATTTTCGGGGGCCACAAATTCGTTGCATCTCTAATATCAACACACTTTTAAATTCCCATATTTGCACATGTCTTCTGTCTGTTTGGCTCTTAGATTATATCAATACAGAGTAAAAAAAAAAAAAAAAGTCCAGAGCTTGTCATTGGTATTTTCAAAAATTATATTGCGATTCGATATATAGTTTTTCGACTGAGCACGAACTCAAAGGTGATTTCACCTCGCCTCTTTACCAAGCAAAACACTTGTAAAGACAGCTATTTAAAAAAAATAAACACCAGAAATTCACAAAAAGTAGCTACTTAAAATGAACTAGCCTTCCAGGTTGGTCTAAAAACTGACGTCACAACTGACCGAATTGCTGTTTATGAATGATTTTAAATGCTGCTGACATTCAAGGGTTAAACTATAGTCTTTCATTTAACTAACTCCACTGCAATCTTGCATCACAAATGGGTGTTTAAGGACCATCCGATGTCCTGTTTGTTTATCCACAGAGCTCAGTGTCTCGTAAACCTCGTCTGTCCCACACAAATGTAAAAAAAAATAAAATAAAGTTAAATCCATTTTTTATCATCTGCCTCCAAATCTTCTAAGTTATCGTTATCAATATCAGCCAAAAAAAATCCATATCGGTTCATCCCTAATCTCCAAAATTATTTTCCATATTGAACGATAATGATATATTTTCTGATACAAGTCATTAATGCTTCCACAAAAACTAGAGGGTCCATTAAATGGCATTACAACATCCAATAAATCGGTGGCCACAAATTCGGTGTGTCTCTAATATTAACACACTTTTAGATTCCCATTGTTGCACATGTCTGCTGAGTGTTTGGCTCTTAGATTAGATCAATACAGAGTAAAAAAGTCCAGAGCCTGTCCTTGTTTTTTTTATAAATTTTATTGCGATTCGATATATCGTTTTTCGGCCCAGCCCAAACTCAAAGGTGATTTCACCTCGCCTCTTTACCAAGCAAAACACTTTTAAAGACTGCTATTTAAAAAAAATAAACTCCAGAAATTCACAAAAAGTAGCTACTTAAAATAAACTAGCCTTCCAGGTTGGTCTAAAAACTGACGTCACAACTGACTGAATTGCTGTTTATGAATGATTTTAAATGCTGCTGACATTCAAGGGTTAAACTATAGTCTTTCATTTAATTAACTCCACTGCCATCTTGCATCACAAATGAGTGTTTAATGACCTTCCGATGTCCTGTTTGTTTATCAACAGCACTCGTAAACCTCTTGTCTGTAACACAAATGCCAAAAAAATGTTAAATACATTTTATTTCATCGGCCTCCAAATGTTAAGAGTTATCGTTTTCGATAATTATTTTCCATATTGAATGATAGCAATACATATTTCGATACAAGTTGTTAATGCTTCCAGATTTAATAGAGTACCCCAACAATGACTGAAGCCACAAAAATTACAGTGTCCATTAAATGGCTTTACATTTTCTCCCGATAAATTTTCCGTAGCTACAAATTCGGTACATCGCTAATATCAACACACTTTTAGATTCCCATTGTTGCACGTTCCTGCTGTGTGTTTGGCTTTTAGACTAGATCAATATAGAGTAAAAAAAAAAAAGTCCAGAGCTTATCATTGACTTGTTTTTTTCATAAATTTTATTGCGATTCGATAAAACGTTAATCAGCCCAGCCTTAACTCAAAGATAATTTCGCCTTGCCTCATTAAAGCAAAATAAAGTTGTAAAAATTGCCATTTAAAAAATAAACAACATAAATTCCTCCAAAAAAGTAGCTTCTCAAAACAAACAAATATATAAATTATTTTTTCACTGCCATCTTGCATCTCAAATGAGTGTTTAATGACCATCCGATGTCCCGTTTGTTTAGCCACAGCAGTCAGTGTCTCATAAAACTCTCGTCTGTGTCACACAAGTGCCAAAAAAAGAAGTTAAATACATTTTTTTCATTGGACTAAAAAAAAAATAATAAAATAAAATAAAAAATCAAAGTCAAAAGAGTCATCAATATAGGCCAAAAATCTGTATCAGTGCATCACTAATCTTGATAATTATCTTCCATAATAAACGAAAACAATATATTTTCTGATACATGTTGTTAATGCTTCTAAATAAAAAGGGTACACCAACAATAACTCAAGCCACAAAAAATTAGAGGGTCCATTAAATGGCATTGCATTTTCGGTGGCCACAAATTCAGTGCATCACTAATATCAACACACTTTTAGATTGCCATTATTGCACATTTCTGCAGTGTGTTTGGCTCTTAGAATAGATCAATATAGAGTAAAAAGTCCAGAGCTTGTCATTTTTTATTTTCAGAAATATTATTGCGTTTCAATATATCGTTAATCGGCCCAGCTGACTTGTACAAACTGCAATTTAAAAAAATAAACACCAGAAATTCCCTACAAAAAAGAAGCTTCTCAAAATAAACTAGCTTGGTGTAACAAATTGACATCACAACTGACCGAATTGCTGTATATAAATGATTTTTAACGCTCCTGACATTCAAGGGTTAAACTATAGTCTTTCATTTAATTAACTCCACTGCCATCTTGCATCACAAATGAGTGTTTAATGACTATCAAACGTCCTGTTTGTTTAGCCACAGCAGTCAGTGTCTCGTAAACCTCTTGTCTGACAGACAAATGCTAAAAAACTGACCATCGCAATTCCTCCAAAAATCTGTTCTGCGCGCAACAGGAGGGGGCAGAGGCCAAACGCACGTCCGCTTCCCTTCGCCCTAATAACCACCATCCTCTTGCACTCACACACATAAAATAATAATGCTTAAAAAGTGAGCAAAACCCCGTTCATCACACATGCAAGCGATAAGACGCAGCACTCAGTATGACAAACGCCCAATCATGACTATGTGATGATGACCTTGCGTGGATGACAACTCCCTCAAAGGCACCCGGAGAAATGCCCTCACGGTGAAACAAAACACACACAACAGGTGCTGCAAGCATGAAAACGCGCGCGAATTGCTTGATTGAGAAACCCGCTTGCACCTGTTTGCGCGTTCGCGAGCTGACACTTTGCAGTTGAGGACGAATTGACATGAAATTGAATGGAAATGACACGGCGTTGACCCGGACGCGCGCGGCGGCGGTACCGGCTGCCGCCACACACAACCGTCTGCCGCTTCATTTCAAGGGCGGGCGCGCTGGTAAAAAAAAAAAAACACAGAAGTCTGGCGTCTCTTACCTTTACCGTCCTCGTCCTCCCGATTCAGGTGCATGGCTGTCCGCCTTCAGCACGCCAAACAGACGCTTGTTTCTTCTCTCAAGTCCCTCCAAGAAAAAAGTCGAATCCAAAATGAGCTTGCAATGGGGGAGTGAGCATGGAGCAACGCGCGCGCTCGCTCTCTCCCTCTCTTTCGCTGTGTGTGTCTCTCTCTGTGTGTCTCCTCAGCTGTTTATTTCTTTCTTTCTTTCACTCACTTGATTTTTCTTTCCCGGTCCCGTCATTCGTTTTCGGCGGTGAGAGGGTTTAAAGGGAGGGATGCATGCATGGACGGAGAAGAGCCGTGCGTGTGACGCGTCTTCGCCAGCTGATCAGGCGCGAGCACTGACGGCTTGGTTTATGTGGGAGAAAAACTCCAGTGAAAAAAAATGGGACGGTTTTTTTTTTTTTTTTTTTTTTTTGGTCAGTTTTAAGAAATGTATATCTGTAAAAGATCAGTGTAACGGAGTCATGTTGAACCCAATTGTTGTATTTAAATGTAATTTAATAAAACAAAATTAATCTAATATTGAATTTGTCCATGTTTGACCCAACGTTGAGTTACAACAACCCAGCAATTTTATAAAGTGTAAGAAATTTAAACTCACAATATTATTTTGCAATACCGATTCATTCGGCAATTTTATCTAAAATTAATGCACCCTATTTTATTTTAACATATTTGACCCAACATTTGGGTTTCAACAACCCAACAATCTTAGAAAGTGTAAGAAATTTAAACTCACAATATTATTTTGCAATACCGATTTATTCGGCAATTTTATCTAAAATTAATGCACCCTATTTTATTTTAACATATTTGACCCAACATTTGGGTTACAACAACCCAACAATCTTAGAAAGTGTAAGAACTTTAAACTGTGTGTGAGCTGTGCATTGATGGATTTGCTTTTTCGTGTTTGCAACTCTGAAAACTGGACTGACAGTTTCACTTTACTAGAACTTCCATATTAAGCTGCTTTGACACTATCTACATTGTAAAGCGCTATAGTAAAAAATAAAGATGAACTGAATTGAAATGTTATACAAAGTCACAATAAAATATTCAAATGATTGCATATCTGCACAATTGGATCCAGCTTTTATAACTAAATTATACAAATTCTGTCAAGTTTCCCTGAAGGACTGATAGTATTTCAAAAATTCCCTCAAGTATCCTACAAATCATAAACATTAGCGAGTGAATGAATTGGATAAATGTGTTGCACTTGTATGTCAAATAAAAATAAAAGCTAACAGCGGTATTGTAATGAGTCAGGCACAATGTAAGTGGGGATCCATGTGCAGCTTTAGTAAACAGAACTGTCAGGCAGGCAATGGTCAAAACAGGGACAAACAGGAGCATGCAGAAAATCCAAAACATATTCAGAAGAACAGGCGAAAGATAGGGATGGCTGATGTGAAACTGAAGTTTCGACAGTGTCAAAATCCCGAAGCACAAGTGTTTAAAAACTGCACCAAAGCATGATCCGAAACACCCAGGTCATGTGACTAAAGAGATTCAAAGCATCGGTCACATCGGAGAATCTTAATTTGACTGACAGGGTCAGAATAAACCTTGATCTCATGTAGCCTAGTGGACCGTGTGTGCACAGAGTAACTGTGCTGCAAAAGTCTGAGAGAGTTTGAATCCCTACTAAAATACTTTAAAATTATGACTTGATTTATTTTATTAATGTTACTTTTTTATGACCAAAACAAGACATATTTATTCACAAAGTGTTCATTCGGATGTCAGATCAATGTTAAAACAAAACAGAGCATTTAAAAACTAAGACCTATAGCTGCATCACCCTGGATTTGAATCCATTATCTCTGCATGTTCATCAGGAACTCTCACCGCTTCACAAAATCACTTGAAACCTCAACTCTACAATGTGGGGCTTAATACCTTAATTTTCTTAACCATTTCTTTGCCGAAGCTGTTCCAGAGCAATACATAAAAAAAGACCACTAGGTGTCACTGTAGACGGGTTTCAAAATGTTTCAAAGCTTCGACACATTTGCTTCAACTGTTTCAGTGTTTCATCAAGCTTCGCTTTGCCCAACACTAAAGGCAGGCAATGGTCAAAACTGGGACAAGCAGGAGCATGCGGAAAATCTAAAGTGTAGTCAGAAAAACAGACGATTTTGACCGGTGGCAAAACAACAGATAACAATAAACATGGAAAGGCCGAACAAGGAGAATGGCTTGAATTCCTCACTTACAGCTAACAGAAACAAGACTCAGCCAAGTGTGTGTAAATGTGTGGTGTGTATATATAGTCCAAGTAATCATTCAATGATGAACTTCAGCTGTGTGTGTGTGTCAGTGTCTGGATGACTGTCAGCTTCAGCAGGAGAGATTGGAACAATCTGGGAGTTGTAGTTCGGTTCAGTGGCAATTGTAGTTCTCCAGCGATCTGCAGCTGATAAATCACTGTTAATTATAACAGGTATAAAATATGTACTTACTCCCAGGGCCATTTATATCAAAGCTGATATTTAGCCACACCATTTTTGTGTTTGAATATCTTGTTTTTATGAGACGAGTTGTTAGCCCAACGCTCAACCCTCAATCTGGAGAACCAGGACATACACACATACAGACAATTTAGCTTACCCAATTCGTTTTTGGGCTGTGGGGGAAACCTACACCAACATGGGGCGAACATGCAAACTCCACACAGAAATGCCAACTGACTAAGCCGGGGTTCGAACCAGATGTCTTCTTGCTGTGAGATCGCTACCCACTGCACCCTTATAAAATACATACAAGACAGAATGTTGTTTCCTCGTCACTCAGTTTTATTCATTCAAATAGGGTGCTAATGTTGGCAAATGTTTCCAACAATTTGCAATGACTGGATAATCATTATTTTGAATGATGCGTGGATTATTGGTTTTCCTTTGCTAAATGACAGGATTTGGGCTTTCAGTCAACTAACCTTGTGCACATGCTCAGTTGCCCTCGTTTGCTGCCAGTTTGTTGCCTCTCAGAAATAAAGGTTCACAATGTGGTCTTTGTACCAGACATTAGTACATTTAGGGTACACATTTGTACCTTTAAGGTTCACTTTTGTACCTTTAAGGTACTATGAGGTACACATTACAACATTTTGAAAACATACCCCTATACATACAGTTAAAGTCAGAATTATTAGCCCCCTTTTGATTTTTTTTTCCTTTTTTTATGTTTCCCAAATGATGTTTAACAGAGCAAGAAAATTTTCACAGTATGTCTGATAATATTTTTTCTTCTGGAGAAAGTCTTATTTGTTTTATTTCGGCTAGAATAAAAGCAGTTTTTAATTTTTTAAAAAACAATTTTGGGACAAAATTATTAGTCCCTTTAAGATATTTTTTTTACGATAGTCTACAGAACAAACCATCGTTATACAATGACTTGCCTAATTACCCTAACCTGCCTAGTTAACCTTATTAACCTAGTTAAGCCTTTAAATGTCACTTTAAGCTGTACAGAAGTGTCTTGAAAAATATTAAGTAAAATATTATTTACTGTCATCATGGCAAAGATGAAATAAATCAGTTATTAGAAATAGGTTTCTAAAACTATTATGCTTAGAAATGTGCAAAAACAATCTTCCCTTCATTAAACAGAAATTGGGGAAAAAATAAACAGGGGCGCTAATAAGTCAGCGGGGCTAATAATTCTGACTTCAACTGTATTTCTGGAGATCATGAATTATGTAGGCAGAAGTACTGTTGGTTTGTTAGGTTAAGATTGTATTCTGAGGAGGTTCTAATTTCTCTAGCCTTCCCCTTGGGGTGTCGATCAGAAAACGGAAGTGGATTATTCAGTTAAGGTCAATCAAACTGGTTTATTGGACACTGAAGAGGTGTGTGTATAGGCGTGTGGTTCTATAATGAAATAGAAATAATAATAAAATCAGTATAACATGATTGGACTTCTAGATCACAGATAACATTCACCATATATAATCACAGTACAATATTAGGGTATATGCATCAAGTATAATGCTTCATCTGAGAGCAGAGCAGTAAACATGATGATATGGTTTCACTTTCGCTATGCGCTGCAATCAGCACGGTTAAAATCGAAAGTACTGAAAACTGGCAATAAGCCTTGAACAAATGACTTCTTAAACACTTCATTCTTTCATTTTCTTGTCAGCTTAGTCCTTTTATCAATCCGGGGTCGCCACGGCAGAATGAACCGCAAACTTATCCAGCACGTTTTTACACAGCGTATGCCCTTCCAGCAGCAACCTATCTCTGGGAAACATCCACACACACTCAGTCACACACACTCATACACTACGGACAATTTAGCCTACCCAATTCACCTCCCACACGGAAAGGACCTATAGAAACATATATGCTTTAATACACATTTTCATATAGGTCTTTGATCTGTGACATATATAAAATTGGCCATATTCTATATTATATGTACATATATGCACATTATTGTGTACATATATGTTCGCTTATATGTTAGTAAAATTACTAAAATACAGCTGCTAGACAACATTATTTAAAAAAAAATTTTATTAACTTAATCAAATAATACAATAAATAAATATAGTACAAGAACAAAAATAAGGCAAAAAAACAACAATAAAAAAAGACAAGCCATTTTGTTATACATTTCTTTCATTTACTTGAAGAATTGACCTTGATTTCAGGAATATGTGTAAACATCATAGCTTTCCATCTCCTCTCACTTATTTGCCATACTGTAGTTAAAATCCATAAAATGCCAATTACAAGCAATACCAAATACATATACCATTTTTAAAGTTATTTCTTACCCAGATAGCAGACCTAAGTTAAATTAACATTGAATAAATGTTAAAACATCAACCAAAATAGTGATTCTGATAGAATTTCAACAGTGAATTAATGCCACTCTGCTATCTATGTACTTATTGTCTTTATAATAGAAAATATGAACTATAGGCAAGGCATCATGCATGACAGTTGCCAAAGTGAGATATGAGCTATAGGAGACATATCATGTATGAATATAAAGGGCTTATATGTGGATATGAAGATGCAATATAAGAGACCTGGCCTGTATATGCACATATATGCACCTCAATTCTGCCTATTTGTGGCATATATACACATATATACAGCATATATGTTATGATATATGTGCATATATACTGCATATAGGTTTCATATATGCGCATACATCCTCATATAGGTTCTTTCCATGTGGGTTGTACCGCAAGTCTTTGGACTGTGGGGAAAACCGGAGCACCTGGAGGAAACCCACGCGAACGCAGGGAGAACATGCAAACTCCACACAGAAACGCCAACTGAGCCAGCCGAGGGTGAACCAGTGATCTTCTTGCTGTGAGGCGACAGCACTACCTACTGCGCCACTGCGCCGTCCTTCTTAAACACTTGACATGAGTAATTCTCATTGTGGTAGCATAATGACATAAACAAGCATGTATAGCACATAATTCACATACAACTAGCGATCCTATGATCATAAAGTTGCGCCAGACGTGCTGGATGAGCTTAACCCCGTCATTTCTGAAGGTCCTTCTAATAGCGTATAAACGCCAATCACTCAATCATCAGATACTGACATAGGAACGATTGTCCTTTAGATCAGAATGTGTACTCATTCATTAATTCATTCATGTTCTTGTTGGCTTAGTCCCTTTATTAATCCGGGGTCGCCACAGCAGAATGAACCATTAACACTTCCGAAACGCTAGATGGCAGTGAGGTGTAAATGTTTCTCTGTGTCGAGTTTCTTCTCTGCTTTTTTGCTTTTCCTGAACACTTCCGGGATGTACAAGTGGCTCAAACTCGCTCATTTTGAGGCAGGAACCGGCGGACGTGCAACAACTTTAACTATGAGGTAAACACAAAACAAAACTTTCCATCCGGAGCTCCTTCACGGGACTCCACACTTGTAAACAATCGCTTGCGCCATTCGCGCAGCTCTCGGTCCCGTCCAGACTCGTCATCGTTACCAAGCCGACCAATCACAGAGCTTAAGCTACGCGCACTTGCGACGTGTAGTTACTTTTTTTGAGAGGTGCACGTCAGTGACGGCGACAGCCACGGCGAAGGGCTATGCGTCAGCGCCGGCGTTTGACGCAGAAGTATAAATCAGCCTTTATCCAGCAAGTTTTTTACGCAGTGGATGCCCTTCCAGCTGCAACCCATCTCTGGGAAACATCCACACACACATTCACACACACACTCATACACTACAGACAATTTAGCCTACCCAATTTACCTGTACCACATGTCTTTGGACTGTGGGGGAAACCGGAGCACCTGGAGGAAACCCACACGAAGGCAGGGAGACCATGCAAACTCCACACAAAAAAACTAACTGAGCCGAGGTTCGAACCAGCGAACTTCTTGCTGTGAGGCGACAGCACTATCTACTGCGCCACTGTCTCACCCCAGAATGTATACTCACAGTTCGTTATAGATGCACACAATAGCACACAAAGGCACATAGGATAAGGCTATAAGGCGCTTCTCTGCATAGCTATTTTTGCTGCGTCAGGAGGATGATAGACAGGTATGTCAAGTCCAGCCTCTCCAACAAGTACGTATAGCTGCATTTTGCCGTTAAAACAGATACTAATTGGCGTTATGATGCTGTTTCTTTTAGCACTTACCAGCTGATCGCTTACCTCCATGTGGACGGCTTTTCTATTGTTACCAGTTTACCCAGTGGCTCGCCACATATGTCGGTGGACTTGTGATGTGGAGCGAAGTTGACGGTGATGTTGGGGTTCGAGTCCGGCAAAGAATAGTTCCAGAAAGCAGTTAAAATAAATAAACAAATAAATAACAGGGTCAGAATGTGATGAATCAGAAATTATGGTAAAAGCCAGGGGCATTTTCTTTTTCTGGATTGCTTTAGAAAACACTTTCCGTTGGGTTTAAAGAAGGAGGTGATCGGGTCAATCGATGCTTTTAAAACACTATCGGTTGGGTTTAGGGAAGGAGGAGGGTGGGTCAGTCGATCACTCAGTCAGTCTGCCTCTGGTGGATATACATGAGAACAGCAGGCACGAATGGCACTTGCGAGATACATTTGAGATCTCAAAAAGCGTACACAGTGGCTACTGGTGGATTCGCAAAAAAAAAAAAAAAACTACCTTCTGGGATGTATTTGGCGCTCTCCAGAAATGTATATGGGGTAAGTTTTCAGAATGACCTTGGTTTGTACACATTTGTACTTTTTAGGTATTGATATACCTTTAAGTACCTGTTAGGAACACAAATGTACCTTCAAAAAAGGCACTACCCCAGTGACAGATGTTCTAGCTTTATATTGAGAGTGTATAAATATTTCCATATGCAATTTGTGTGTTGTAATGGAGTTATGTAGTATGAAAACACATTCCTGGACGAACATATATATAGTAAATATGCATAGACCTTTGATCTAGTTATTCTTTGAACTGTGACATTTATGCATTTGGCAGATTTGCTTATGCAGAGTGATTTACATTTGCATTGAAGGGTTTTTTTTCCTAGAAAGGTTTTTCCTCAGAATCAAACCCATGGCCTTGGTGCTGCTGTTATATTTGACGGCTTTAGCTGGGTGTCTTGCTTTTTTTGTGTTAATGCATGATGTATCTTTCTTTTTAGACATCAAGATTGCCATTCAACCATATTTCGTGTGATATTAATCATTCATTTGTAGTTGAAGCCTTGATTAAACAGGGAGCAATGCCCCTTTTAACAAGATTTAAAGAGCCCCTATTATGTGTTTTTGAGAATGACCTTCCATGTAGTGTCTAACACAATTCTAAGTGAAATGAAATATCCAGCTAAGGCTTAAATCTGAAAGTGCACAGTGTTTAAAACTATTACTTCATCTATAAAAGAGTCGACTCATAGTTCTACAAATGAATTGTCTTGATAACGAGTCTTTAGCCATTTTGGCGAGACGTGGATATGAAACTTAAGCCCCGTCCAGTTGTTGTACCCGCAAACCCGGGAAAATTGAAACCTGGGGTCCGTTCTTCGTATACGTGGATTACTCAGTTAGCTGGATTTGGATATTGACGATTTGACACGATCCAAGATTGTTTCGTTCTTCAAAGCTGATCCGAGAATTGTTGTCATAGCAACAGTTCTGCTAGGTCAAACCTGATCGGGAGCAGGTTCAATCCATATAAACAGGATTAGATCGGCTTAGTTCAAGCAAAGATAATACAAAAAGTATGTTCCGAATTCTGATATTTTCTTACAGTAGTAGTTACACTTGGGAAAATGGTAAATATTTTTTAACTATATATATATATAAAGTTATAGTCATTAATAAAATAAATTAAGTTATACATATTAATACAATTTATTCAATCTGCACCCTCGTAATGAAAGTACAAAGACTGCCACCTGGTGGTGCAAAGAGAAAACTTATTGATATGAACTTTTTAGATCGCTTTAGTACAAACTGTGTATAATAGAAATGCACAATATGTGACTTTTTAAAGCAATAATACATTTCAGCAGTCATAAACATGTTTTGATTGTTAATATGCCGGTGATTTGATGCTTCACAAAAGTTGCAGACGCCTTTACCAATATGAAAACGCTTTTGGAAACAACCAGTTATTCTTTACACCGATTAAAAAACGACTACTATAATAAAGAAAATATTTTCTAAATGTGGAACTAAATAAACTGATTTTCATTAAAATACATGATGAATACTCTTGACACATGAAAGTGTAAAGCCTGCAGCTCACAACAAATGTGGAAGGTTATTGCGTGTCATATTAAACAAGCCGTTTACTGCTAATTTGATGTAATTTTGCTCACATGGATAATTGAATATTAATCAGATGATGTCATTACGCTGCTGTGCCGTCAGCCAATCGTTGCATTGCTGATCATGATTTCGAGGATCGATAGATCTGTCCTTCACAACACACGCAGCAATCTCAGATCAGTTTATCCAGACATTCTAATCTGATTCGCGAACTTGTTTGAAGAACCAAATTAGCGAGAGATCAGTTATCAAGATTAGAAGATCCGGGATCTGCCAAATAATCTTAGATCATTTAAGCGAGGTACGAAGAACGGACCCCTGCAGTCCTGCCCACGAGCACAGTACACAAAGAAAAAGAGGCTAGACACACACTGTAGCAGAGGCCGGTTAAATCAACACTCTGCTCAGATGGATATTATTGGAAGTGAAAGTTAGTGCTATGATCTCTACCCAAAGATAAAACTGTGTAGAGTCAGTGGTTGAGGTTTATTTTTGCAAAATTACCTCAGCATTATAGCGTTACAACAGAGAATTCATCGGTTGTTTGTTAAAGGAAAGGATCAGAAAAGACTATTGATGTAAGGGACTGTCAGTACATGGATCGGTGGATCATGGATCAGTTGCTTCCTCCATTTCACAAGTGTAAGTATGTGCGTAGTGTAAGTATTAAAATTGTTGCCTTCTTGTTTTCTCTAGCTTGCAAATTATGTATTTAATTGTGTTTTGTTACTTGTAACACCCCTGAAATGACTTTTCCCGACTAGGGATTTCTGGCAGACGTGAAACACCTACATATCTGGCCCAGTTCAGATCCAGTTATAGGTTATTAACTTGGCTAAGACATGGCCCAGATATGGTCCACGATTGTCTGGAAGCCAGAATTGGTCCAGTTATGTACCGTAATTTACTTTGGCATGTGGGCCAAGCAAAAGCTGATTGAGCGGGCCAGAGAAATGTTGCTATGTGGGTTATTTTGGGATCAATCTCTGTAGTTTTTATTGTGTAGTATTCACTGTCTGTCTGTCTATATACATATCTATCTATCTATCTATCTATCTATCTATCTATCTATCTATCTATCTATCTATCTATCTATCTATCTATCTATCTATCTATCTATCTATCTATCTATCTATCTATCTATCTATCTATCTATCTATCTATCTATCTATCTATCTATCTATCTATCTATCTATCTGTGCGTGTGTGTGTGTGTGTGTGTGTGTGTCTGTGTCTGTCTGTCTATCTATCTAACTGTCTGTCTGTCTGTCTGTCTGTCTGTCTGTCTGTCTTTCTATCTGTCTGTCTGTCTGTCTGTCTATCTAACTCTGTTCATCTATCTACAGTATATATATATATATATAATCTAATTGTCTACCTATATAACTGTCTGTCTGTCTATCTATCTATCTATCTATCTATCTATCTATCTATCTATCTATCTATCTATCTATCTATCTGTCTGTCTGTCTGTCTGTCTGTCTGTCTGTCTGTCTGTCTGTCTGTCTGTCTTTCTGTCTGATTTTATTATGGTAGCAAATACATAAATATGCCTTAATGTTATATTTGAAATATCTTAACATGATTTACGTAAAAAACGAATGAAGTTATGTTTAGTAACTGTTCAACCTGAAATATAACAATAAAAAAAGTTTCTATATATAATAATAAATCACAACCTGATGTTGTACACTGCATTATAATCTCTAAAAGACCTTTCACTTGCAAACAAACTGTTATGTCAGACAATGTTCCACACGTTTATTCATTAAAGTCGATCATGTTGCTAATTAGAGGTCTAAAATCGCATATAACAGACTTCAAAGAGTTAACATAAATTGTGCAACCACATCTGCATTTTATAATGTCTTCGAGCGTGTTTCAGTTTTATAATTCCTACCTTGAAAGCTAATTAATTGGCTCTTTCTTGTGCACAATTAGCCAGTGTTTTGCCGTTCCTGCTGATTTTTCACGAGCTATTTAGCATCTTTACTTGAAGTTGGATGATTGACAGCTGCTTCTGCTAATTATACCTTGTGATGCACTGATGACAACATTACCTGCGTCTTCCCTGCCAAGTGCCATCATCCTCAGTAATGCCTCTAAATGAGTGTCCTTTTGTGGATTCAGGCTCATCTGGGGATCGCACTACACTGAGAGTCTCCTGAGACCGATCTGTTTTCCCAGCTGGTAACAAACCGATTGACTGTCAGATCACGGCTGCGGGTTCAGCTTTTTACAGTCTGTGGTTCAGCCTCTGCACTGATTCTGGCGCCCCCTGCAGGGGCTGAACTGCAGCGGCATTAGACAAACACTCAATAGATAAAGTGCTGCTTTTAACAACTGTGAACATTCAGACTGATGATGATGATGATGATGATGATGATAATGTCTTCTGACTTAAAGCAAATTCAAGCTTTACACACTATGCACATTTAATGTATCTTGTTATTTTTTTATTTTTTTTATTTTTTGCAGTAATGGAGGGGGATCGTGCCTTTAAAAAAATGTTATTTCAGTATTTTGACTAAATAGAGATAGTAAGATGTTTTTTCTAATATTGTGAATTGGGTTTTTTATTCTGGAATTATTTTTATATATGTATGATTATTAGCATTTTTTAAAATTTTGTTGTGTTCGTATATTTTTATTTGTATGTTTTAATAGTTTGTATGCATAATATATTATTATTTATATATGCTCTGCTCAATGGCAATTCAAGTTTATTTATTTCCATATTAATCATTTTACAATGTTATTATCTATCTATCTATCTATCTATCCATCCATCCGTCCGTCCGTCCGTCCGTCCGTCCGTCCGTCCGTCCGTCCGTCCGTCCGTCCGTCCGTCCGTCCGTCCGTCCGTCCGTCTGTCTGTCTATCTATCTATCTATCTATCTATCTATCTATCTATCTATCTATCTATCTATCTATCTATCTATCTATCTATCTATCTATCTATCTATCTATATATCTATCTATCTATCTATCTATCTATCTATCTATCTATCTGTCTGTCTGATTTTATTATGGCAGCAAACACATAAATATGCCTTAATGTTATCTCTATCTGTCTGTCTGTCCATCCGTCTATCCATCCGTCCATCCATCCATCCATCCATCCATCCATCCATCCATCCATCCATCCATCCATCCATCCATCCATCCATCCATCCATCCATCCATCCATCCATCTATCCATCCATCCATCTGTCTGTCTGTCTATCTGTCTGTTTGTTTGTCTAACTATGTGTCTGTCTGTCCTTCTGTCCGTCTGTCGTATTAAAGTGTGTTAAAAAGTCAATTTAATGGCTTGAAATCGAAAAAATAATAATAAAAATAATATACAGGTTGTGATTTATTTTTGAACAATTGAAATATTATTACAGTTTATATTAATGATTTGATTTTGCTTGTTATAAACTTTTTTATTGTAATTAGCGTTTTATATTTACAGTTTTTCTCAGTCGCTTTGGTGCATTTCTCACAACACCAGTGCATTTTTGCACAACAGTTAATGCATTTGTCAAAACAATTAGTACAAACTGCAAAACCTAGCTGATAACCTGCAAAAGCGCGTCACATGCTCAAAATGGATAGTTCATTCCTCAAAAGCAAGTATTGATGTCAATCAAAGTGTCAGTGTCATCAAAATAAAAAGTCCTGACACCATTGTTTATGAACAAGATAGTCAAATGTCTTTGTCCTGTTTTCATTATGACAGTTT